>NW_028301711.1:100982575-101285606 GCF_037042655.1 Diuraphis noxia | reverse complement strand
TGTTATTAGATCGCCTATGTTATTATTATTTTTTAAATTTTTTAAATTTTCTAAATGCCTTCTTATTTTCTTTCGCTATATTGTCGCATTCTGCGTTCAACCATGGAACAGTTGATCTTATTCTTTTGTATTGTGTTTTACCTATTGCTGAGTGAGTGGTGAGAATTAAAGCATTGGTAAATGTTGCAATATCGTCATTAATATTAAAGAGAAAAGGTTGCTATTATTATTACTTAATTTTAAAATGAAAGTCTAGCAATGAAATTGTTGAATACCGTTTTCTATAATAACTAATTTATTATTATTATTGTATATATTTTTCTAGGAACTTTAGGTACGTATATTTTTATTTGGATTATTAATATTTTATTTTGTTTGAGATTTAAATATTGTATTTGTATTAATAATTTCATAAATCAGCTCCAATGTCAGGTTGTTATACCCAAATAAAATGAATTATCTTTCTATCTATTTGCGCGATCGATAAACATAGAAGCGGCGCGACAAAAAAATAAAAAAAATAGTTGGTACCTGTAGCGGTCCGGGACGAATGCCGCGTGGTAGTTGTGTCGGGATGGGGAAAAAAAATAATAAACTAACACGATTCGATTTGTGGTGGTGTCGACCGTTTATTTTCGAGTGTAAACAAAAAAATAAACATTCGTAAATCACAGTACCGCGTGAATGTGTAACACACACGGGGGTATCCGAAACGTGAAAAGAACTCTCGCTCAAGAGTTTCGGTTATTGTTTTGGTAGTGGCTGTTCCGAGCGGATATGCTTCGGTCCATCTACTAAATAAGTCCGTGGCGACCAGTAAATATTATTTTCCCCTACTCGTACATGGGGCTGTTCTTGAGGCCAAATGGGAGGACTCGGAATTGATACAGACCTCGATGCTTTCGGAATGCGGTGTATTTTTGAGCGTTTTGGTTAAGTGGTACTTGCCAGTATCCCGACTTAAGGTCCAAAATACTGAATATTTTTGCACCACGCATTTGACGTATCAACGTATTGAGGTGCAGCATTGGGTAAGCGTCGGACTCAGTGACGTCATTGAGTCGTCTGTAGTCGATGCACAGTCGGGATGAACCGTCTTTCTTTTTTGATAAGACGACGGGAACGGTCCATGGCGATGTGCTTTGCTCTACAAGTCCCTGTTGTTCCATATCCTGTTCCGTGGTATCAATTATGGTTTGTTTTGCCTGTGGGTAGGGATATGGTTTGAGCGCTATTGGTGTTTGGTTCTTTAGGAGTATATCGTGTTCGATTAATCTGGTGCGACCTACATTACCGCTGAAAACGTCCGAATAGTTGCAAATTACTTCGGTTATTTTCGCGTGCGTGTGTGTGGGTCTCCGAGTATTACCAAATTATCGATATCTAGTGTAGGGCGGGGGTGGATAGTCCGGCCCTTCCAGCATGCCGTTGTTCTCCTATGAGAACCTAAGTGTATCGTGCTTGTTGTGTAGGTTAGGTTAGGTTAGGTAGTCCCAGGTGACTTCATTGTGGCTGCGTTCGCCGATTCCTTGGGGCTGATAGAGGGGCGGGAACCGACGTTCTTCGGGAGGGGGTTGGGGTCGTGTATTAACGTGACCTTCGCCTCTGAATCCGCCGCGAGGAAGATTCGGGGTTGGACCGTGCGTACGGACGTGGAGAGGTTAGGTTAGGTTAGGTCGCGCGTCCTCGGTGATCCCCCGGTGGCGGTGGCGGGTGGTCGGCGGCATCCGGGTTGGCGCACTACCCGAGTGGACGCTGACTTCCTGGCCGCGGCCATAATTACCGCGGAATGGACGGGAGTGACTCTGCCCACGGCGGCTCCAGCCGCCTCCGTGGACGCCGAGACCGAAGCTGAGAGGCTAATCGGCAGCGTGGCGGCGGCCTGTGACATGGGTCTCCCCCGAAGGAACCCCCATCCTCGGGGGAGACAACCAACTGCCCGCTGGTACTACTATCATCGGATACGCAGACGACACGCTCGTCGTGTCGGAGGGGAATATGCTGTCAACCTTGCAGGACCGTGCGAATGAGGCTCTGGCCATGGTCGCCCGCCACATCGGGGACTTGGGGCTTCAGCTGGCCGTCGACAAGACGTAGGCTGTGGTCTTTAGGGCCCAGTACGGCCCCGCCGACCTGGGGCTGTGCATTGGGGATCAGGCCGTCCAGATGTGTGCGACTCTCAAGTACTTTGGAGTCGTGCACGAAGCTAAGGGGACGTGGTACGGCGCGCACTATCGCGCCGCGGCCGACAAGGCCAGACGCGTGATGGCGGTTCTGCGCGAACTGATGCCAAACATTGGTGGCCCCCGCGAAATCAGGAGGCGTCTCCTGTTGGGCGTCGTACACTTCAGTAATGTTGTACGGCGCTCCGAGATTCGGAAGGTTAGGTTAGGTACGTGATTCGCGTGTCACGGGGTAAAGGTGGATTCACACTGCTCCGTAGTCCGTTATCCGTGATTTCCGGAAAAACAATATCTGTGATTTCTCAAAATTATAAATTTTTCATTTTTGAGGTGAACATAACGATAAGTAGTGGTAACTGGTAATTTCAGATAAATTTAATGCAAGTTTACTTAATGATTCACTCATGAACCGGAATGTATCAACGAATTTAATACTATATCTACGTGCGATTTATTTACTAAAGGATATATATTTTTCTGACGAATTAGCAATAACGTGAATATCTTTATCATTACAACCAAGTTCCCGAATTATGAAATGACTATCGTACGATAAATTATGGAAGAAAATTGGTACGAATGAGGGGTTAGTTATTTCAAAATTACATTGAAGACAAAGACATTGTCTATATTTACAAGTAAAATGACAGTGATCTTGAACTTTAATTAAATTATTATTTTTAAAATGTCTCGATCATTTTCCACAAAACTTAGTATTTTTAAAATTACTTTCTTCTTCTTTAGTTAATTTATTCATCGGTTTATTTGTATGATAAATTTTATTAATATTATTTCCAATAACAATCATATTTTCCATAAATTTTTTGCAGCATTTTCACCTCTATAAATTACCACCTTTCTCGGAATTTTGAACTGTTTTACTAGTTCTTTTGATATAACATCATAGTTAACTTTGACATAAAACCCATAGTTCATAATTTCATGTAAATGTGTAGCATAAGTTTTAGATTTTTCGCATCTATTTAATTCACTAGACTTCTTTTTAGGAGTTAAAATACATTCAAAATCTGCATAAATGACAATTGGTATTCTCTGTGTATTTTTATAGTTTTTAAAATAAATAAAATCATCATCCCCCTTTTCAAACATTATTGGTCTCTCTAATTGGTTCTTTCTACAATTATGCTGGTGTTCACTTAACCCTTTCTTACCCCAAAGTTTGCTTTTACATGGCTTTTCACTAAAAGTAGTAAAGCATCTTTTACATATAATTAATCTGGAACAGTTTTTAGTTTTCTGACTTCTAATAAATCTTGAAAAATTTTTATATAATAATAATGTGATGTGTTATTATTATTAAACAAAATTAAATCAAAATGTTTTTTTATTTCAGTATTACAAATATAAAGAGGGAAAATATGTTTTTTATCATTTAAACTATAAATATTAATTGATACATTATTTATACGTTCAAATTTTTTTATCTGACAGATTGGTGTAGGAATTTAAAATCTAACCCACTTTTTTTTTCTAACATTTCAAAATATTTCTTATTAAAATAAGTTTTTTTTGAACGATTATCAAACTTTGATAGTGTTGAATATTTAAAACATTTAACATCATTATTTTTTACATTTATGACTGCTTTTTTATCTTTGATATATTCAGGAAGATCTAGATACGTTCCTCCTCTGAGAGGATTTACTATATTAATTCTCAATTGTAATGCATCTATTGTTTTAAGTGACCAGCCAGAAGCTTTTGCTAAAAATCATCTTCTTCACTTAATAATTTATTGAACATCCCATTCAGTAATTTATTAAAATCAGAGAAATTACATGCAAGTGTATTAGAGGTTTGAAATGCTATGTCCTGTACTTTTTGTGTGATAATTCGTTCGTATACATTATCTACATGCAAATTAAATTTTATAGATGTTTGTAGACATGATTCCTTTAACTTTGGAATTATTTTGTCTAATGTATAGTTAAAAAAATGTGTAGTCTAAAATTTTAAATTATTCTTAACGATAAAAGTTATTGAACATTTTTTAAATCGTTCAATTTCAAATAGTCCTTCATCAACAGATGTCATTCGCTGACGTTTTGTAACCATTTTTCTTTTCATAATTAAACTGAAAATAAAATAAATGAAACAAAATATACAATAATAAACAATAATAATATTATAATCACTTTATTAATATAAATCAGAATTTTACTAAATATAACAAGCCTAAGCAACTAATTTTTGAAAACAAAAAAGAAATTAATTAACTTAATTATTATTTAATATATCATATAAATACGACAGATGAGAATTAATGCTTTGTTGGCATCGATAACCAATATAATTTAATTCAATCAGCTTTAATTTCTTTTTTTTTTTCAATAAATTTACTCTCGTTGACTTTAGGTTTGATTTTCTGATTTTGATATTAATGTCATAGATTAATTTTTTAAATTTTTTTTCATCTATCTCCGCATGTTTTTCACTTTCAGCAATTTGCTGTAATATTATTTCAAATTCATTAGTATGTTAAATCATAGAAACATAGACAGAAAAAATCTAATTATCAAATATGTTAAACAGCTGTATTGTATATAATTTAATTTTTATCTGAATTAAATGAACTTTATAAAAAAATAAAAATGAAGTTTAAAATGTAGGTACGCATATTATATATTACTTATAACTGTGTATTTGTTGTATACTAAATTTATTTTTTCTCCTGTCTAATGTTAAATGAATATATACAATTTGTTATAGATAGATATTTTTTTTATATCTAATAGCAGCCAGTCTTATTGAATACTTATTAGAATTAGAATATTATACTACCTATTTAAATTATTAAAAGTTAACTCAAATTGAGATATTTTTATCTAAATATTGAATATTATACTATGATAATCATGAAGTTTAAAAAATATAGGTACACACATCATATATTACTTATATCTGTGCATTAGATTTATATAATTTATTTATTTATTTTTCCCTTGAATAATGTTAAATGAATACATACAATTTAATTTTTATCTAAATTAAATGTACTTTATAAAAATATAATCATGAAGTTTAAAAATGTAGGTATACAAATATATATTACTTATAACTGTATATTTGTTATATACTAAATTTATTTTTCCCTTGAATAATTTTAAATGAATACCTACAATTTAATATAGAAAAAAATTTAATAATCTAATATATTATTAAGCAACTGTATTGTATATAATTTAATTTTTATCTAAATTAAATTAACTTTATAAAAAAAACATAATCATAAAATATAGGAACACATATCATATATTACTATAACTGTGTTCAATGTTATATACTAAATTTATTTTTTCTCCTATCTAATGTTAAATGGATACATACAATTCGTTATAGATAGACATATTTTTTATATCTAATAGCAGACAGTCTTATTGAATACTTATTAGAATAAGAATTTTATACTACTTATTTCAATTATAAAAACTTAGCTCAAATTGAAATATTTTTATGTAAATATCGAATATTATACTATGATATTATAATATTTTTTTATATTGTGGTGTTAATGGAGGAAAACCGTCTCAACACTAACAGCCAACGTGTCTGACAGAAAATCGGAAGGTTTAAAAAGAAGCAAAGAACGAATTCAAATAACAATAGTTTATTGCACAGCGAACAAACAATACTTTATAACCATATAATTATTACTAACGCGCGAGTCGTTACGACAGCGGTAGGTACTAGGCAGTTCGATCGAGAAGAACAACTTTAAAGCATACCGGTCGCAAGAAAGGAAGTGAGGAGCCGCGGCGAGCGATGGTGGCTTCGAGCCGGTAACGGCGAAAAAGCTATCGCGCGCGGCGGGAGAAAAAGTGTACGAAAAGTCGTCGCGGGCGACGTAACAAAGAGAATAAATATACAAATACAATAAGTTAAAATAATTCACGCAGTGAATAATACAAGGAACATAGACAAAAAATACAAGTACAAATAATTCAATGTTAGGAACAACATGGTAACGACAATAATAAACGGACGCGCTAGCGTAAGTGGTGATAACACGTCGTAATCACCACATTACTCCCCCTCGGCGAGAAAAAAACGGACTCGTTTTTTTTGGGGAAATTCGATCGATTGCGCGGCGTATGAGTGGTCGGCGACTGGGTCTTCACGCGCAACAAACGCTGGTTTGAGCCGGTCGATGGAAACCCACGTCGTTGATCGGTGGCGTTGTACCTTGAACGTTTTTTCGCGGCGTTCCAAAACTGCGAAAGGTCCCTCGTATCGTGGCTGGAGCGGCGGCTGGACGGAGTCGATTCGAAGAAAAACATGACTAACTTGGCTCAAGTCGTCTGGTACGAACGTAGCTCGTCGTGTGTTGTGGTTGGTACCGGGAGTGAAACGTACCTGAGCCATGTAGTCGCGGAGAGCTGCTACCAGTCCGGGCGGAGTAGGTTCCGCGGGCGCGGCATGAAACATCTCGCCGGGAAGTCGAAGTGTCGTGCCGTAGACCAACTCGGCTGGAGCGTATTCGAAACCAGCCTTTACGGTGTTGCGTAGAGCGAGCAGAACGATTGGCAACTTCGTTAAGACCACTGCGCCGATCCGTGCGCGGTGAGCGCGGACTTGAGCGTCCGATGAAAACGTTCGACCATACCGTTTGACTGAGGGTGGTAGGGCGACGTTCTCGAGTGCTGAATGCCGAATGTCGAAAAAAGTGAGCGTAACAACTCGGACTCGAACTGTCTTCCCTGATCGGTCGTGATGATGTCGGGAACGCCGAATCGAGCGATCCAGTTCGTGGTTAGCGTCTGTGCGACAGCGTGAGCTGACATGTTCTCGAGTGGCCAGGCTTCCGGCCAGCGAGTGAATCGATCGATGACGGTAAGCAGGTACTTACAGTTGTTGGACGGCGGCAACGGTCCGACAAGATCGACATGAATGTGACCAAATCGTCGTTCGGGCGGCGCGAAAGGTGTGATCGGAGAAACGACGTGTTTGTTTACCTTTGCGCGTTGGCATGGTTCGCAGCACCGTGTCCATCGCGTGATGTCTTTGTGCATGTCCGGCCAGCAATAACGAGACTTGATGAGACGTAGAGTGGCGCGGTTTCCGCCGTGCGCTAATCCATGCAGCGCGTTAAACACTCGACGTCGAAGTACGGACGGTACAAACAAACGAGCGTTGCCGGTCGAGTAATCCGCGTAGATAACACCGTCGGGTGATACGCGCGGTTGAAGGCGGAGGGAACTCGTATTGGTACCTGTGATAAACTGCTGTAGCTGCGGGTCGGCAGCCCACTGTTGCATCGTCGGCAGTACAGCTGTTTCGGCGATTTCGATTCGTGATAACGCGTCTGGTACGACGTTATCAGTGCCTTGAATGTGCACGACGTCGTGTATGTGTTGCGATAGAAACGAAATTTGACGCACCTGTCGATCGATTGTTTTTTCTGATTTGAGCGTGAACATGTACGTCAGCGGCTTGTGATCCGTACGCAACGTTGTTCTGCGCCCCTCGATCATGTGAATAAAATGCCGTGTGCCCAAAAAGGCAGCGAGAAGCTCTCGGTCGTACGTACTGTACCTCTGTTCGGCCGGCGAGAGCTTTTTTGAAAAGAAACCGAGAGGTTGCCACTGATCGTTGACGCGTTGCTCGAGAACGGCGCCCACTGCCACGTTAGATGCGTCGGTGCTGAGGCGAAGGGGGGCGTTCTGATCAAGATGAGCGAGCTTGGCGGTGTCGGCGAGAGCCTGGCGACACGCATTGAAGGCGGTCCGAGTGTCGTCGGTCCATTGTAGCGGTCCATCGCGATTTTTGATTTGCGACGCAAGGCTGTAAAGGGGCGCTTGCATCTCGGCGGCGTTCGGAATAAATCGATGATAAAAATTTATTGAACCCAAAAATCGCTGGAGCTCCTTCTTGGTGTTGGGCAGCGCCCATTCGTGTATCGCGGCAACGCGTTCGGCGTTCGGACGGCACGTGTCTTTGTCGATTACATGCCCGAGAAACAGCATTGAGTCGGTCGCGAAAACGCACTTCGCCGGACTGATTGCGACGCCGTACTTTTGAAAACGTTCGAGAACGGTACGAACGTGTTTAATGTGTTCGGCTTCGTCGCGTGAAGCGATTAACACGTCGTCGATATACGCAAACACGAAATCCAGTCCGCGTAGTACGTCGTTGATAAAGCGTTGAAACGTTTGCGCGGCGTTGCGCAGTCCGAAACACATGACGGGAAACTCGAACAAACCGAACGGCGTCGTGACCGCGGTTTTGTGTACGTCGTTCGGGGCGATAGGCACTTGATGATAGGCCCGTACCAGATCGAGTTTTGTGAAGACGGTCTTACCGGCGAGATTTGCCGTGAAATCGTGTAGGTGCGGCAATGGGTATCGATCGGCGACTGTTACTGCGTTAAGTCGACGGTAGTCGCCGCACGGTCGGAACGTACCATCTTTTTTGGGCACCAACAGAAGTGGACTGGCCCATGAACTCGATGACGGCCTGCAAATGCCTTTTTGCAGCATGAAATCGAATTCTTGACGTGCGATCCTTAGTCGATCGGGCGGAAGTCGGCGTGGTCGGGCGAAAAGAGCTGGTCCCGTGGTATGCAGTTCGTGTACCACTCCGTGTAAAAAATCTGTCGGCACAGGCGATTCACGCGTGACTTCGGGGTAGTCTAGAAGTATGGCGGTCCATTTCGACGGTCTGGCGATGGCACATATCGTGGCACGGGGCGATACGGTAGCGGGCGTAATTTTCACCGAACTCTTTACCGCGAGGTCGACGAGGCGGTTTCGGCGGATATCGACGAGCAACCCGTAGTAGTGCAGGAAGTCGGCTCCGATAATCGACCGTGAAACGTCGGCCACTTCGAAAGTCCAGGAAAATAGTCGTTTGAACCCGAGGTCGAGATGTAGTTGTTTTGGCCCGTAGGTTTTGATTTGTGAGCCGTTTGCGGCGACGAGTCTTATGTCAGTGCTCGTATTTTGGCCGATGTTTGGCCGTAAATTTGTGGGGCGAGGCAACACCGAAATTTCCGCGCCGGAGTCGATTAAAAATCGACGTCCGGTACGGGTGTCAACGACGAAGAGTCGATGTTGCGGTCGCGCGGCGAGGTGTTGGTGTAACACCGCCGCCTCATGGATTTTTCCGCGTCGCGGGCGGGAAAGTGCACGGCTCGCGACATTTACGTGCGTCCGCGCCGTAGCGATCATGATAGTAGCACCATCCGGTCTTTGGGTTTCCCGAACGTGATTGTGACTGTGATCGGGAACGATCTCGTTGATGACGCGGAGCGCGGTCGGCGTGGGCGTGCGTTAGAGCTGCGGCTTGCGACGTCGCGAGGGACGCGACTTGAGCCGTGAGCGCGTGTATCGCGTTCTCCAGCGCGGTGAAACGCGCGTCTGAAGACTGCGCCAGGACTGGCGCGACTTCCCGCGGCTGGTCGTCCCGCTCGCATGATCGTGCGACGGCAAGGAGCTCGGGGTCGGCGCATGCTTCCCAAATCCGATCGGCGCGCTCGGCGAGAAAATCCGTGGTGCCTGACAATCCGGCGATGACGGCCCGTACAGCGGGGGGTAGCTTGCCGAGCCACAAGGCTCCCAGAGTGCTGTCCATCATGCCGTCGGGGTAGACCTCTCGCATGTCACGTAACAGACGAGACGGTGTGCGGTCACCCATGCCTCCTGGCTGTATGATGCGTTGCAAACGTGTCGCCTGTGGAACGGTGTACGTCGTGATCAGCCGTTGTTTGAGAGCGTCGTACGAGGCGTCTGCGCCCAGCAGGTCCATGACCGTGCGAACGCCGTCTTCGTCGAGGGCCTCGAGCACGTGGTTAACGCGCGTCAGGTCGGAACGGATTCGTTTGTTTGCAAACATCGCGTCGGCGTGCACGAACCATTGCATCGGGGACTGACGCCAGAAAGGTGGCAGGTGTACGCTGCTGACTGCGGAAACCTCGCCACCGGACGCCACCGTCGTGGTCATGAGCGACGAACTCGTGGTCAATGCCGCCGTTGCCGTATTAGGGCCCGAAATCGGTAAAACGGTGGACGGTGCGGTAGTCGACGCGCCTACGTCGGAGAGCATGTCAGATTACTCGGATGACGACGGATAAAAACAGAAGCACAACGGAAAGACGGTCTGTCTAAACCTCGGAACACGAGATCACCAATGTGCGGAATGTCGCGTAAGAATCGTGGGGGCGAAACACGTGACACGACGTCGAAACGCGGGCGAGAGCCAAAAAACGATGGGACACAAGGCGTGTGTACTCGGCGGCGGTTTCGACACGTGCGTCGTTTGTTGCGAGGTCACCAATGTGGTGTTAATGGAGGAAAACCGTCTCAACACTAACAGCCAAACGTGTCTGACAGAAAATCGGAAGGTTTAAAAAGAAGCAAAGAACGAATTCAAATAACAATAGTTTATTGCACAGCGAACAAACAATACTTTATAACCATATAATTATTACTAACGCGCGAGTCGTTACGACAGCGGTAGGTACTAGGCAGTTCGATCGAGAAGAACAACTTTAAAGCATACCGGTCGCAAGAAAGGAAGTGAGGAGCCGCGGCGAGCGATGGTGGCTTCGAGCCGGTAACGGCGAAAAAGCTATCGCGCGCGGCGGGAGAAAAAGTGTACGAAAAGTCGTCGCGGGCGACGTAACAAAGAGAATAAATATACAAATACAATAAGTTAAAATAATTCACGCAGTGAATAATACAAGGAACATAGACAAAAAATACAAGTACAAATAATTCAATGTTAGGAACAACATGGTAACGACAATAATAAACGGACGCGCTAGCGTAAGTGGTGATAACACGTCGTAATCACCACAATATTATTGATATCAAATATTATAAAATAATAAATATCGCTTTCGGTGATAATATTAAGCGGTGATAGTACTGTTCTATGGTGATAGAGACGGTACTGAGATAGATAAGAATATACTGGAGCGCGGACTCGCCCATGCTCGTATGTTACGAAAAACGGGCCGACGTATTTTTCGTTACCCCCACTCCTGTATGGCAAGAAATTGAACTTCCATACCAATAACATTGAAAGACTACACACTTTAACTTGACATAACTTTGGGATAAATGGTCGTTACAATTACATTTTATTAATTATATAAAGTAATTGAGACTTTAAGTTTATTTCCATATAAAAATGGTTTCGTCATGTTCGGCCTTTGGGTGTACAAACAGATGGAACAAGGAAAATAAATTAAAATCTATTCAATTCCATAGGTGAATATTATCTAATTATTATATTTTTAATTTAATGTAGGTAGTCTTGATTAATATATTTTTAATTTTTTAATTTAAAATGATGCTGTTTATTTCTGCAAGTAATAGGTTCTATTACTGTTGTAATAAAATATAAATTTGTATCCAATTGAAACCCTGATTTTAATATCTAGATTTCCACTCAAAAAACCTGAGTTGCTACAAAAATGGGTGAATATGATAAAAAGAAAAAATTTTATTCCTACAAAAAACACTTTTATATGTAGTGAGCACTTTACACCCGATAATTATCGAATTCGCCCTGGAGCAAGTGTAAGACTATTGAAAGAAAATGCTTATCCTACAGTATTCAATAGTTTTCCTAAGTATTTACAAAAAAAAATGCCTGTAAAACGCCGTCTATTAACCAAAAATAATGTAAGCTTTTAAAAACAAATTGATATATTTTTTTAAATTATTAGTTTTAATTATTTTATTTATTGCTTAGTTAACTGAAAAACACAATTTAAATAGTACTTCATGTAGCTCTACATCAATGGAAAATAGAGAAGATATTGTTGATCATTTTCCACCAGAGGTTGAGGTGTGTAGTTCCTTTATTAATTACTTTTTACTGTTCTTTTAATTATATTATAAACTAAAGTTATTATATATAATTATTACAATGCTCGTTTAAATTGTTTTGTAGAATTTTGCTGATAAAAGTGTACAATGTGTAATAACTTCTCCAACAAAACAAAAATTAAGACAAAAAATCAAATCTTTACAACAACGTTTAAAGCGAAGAAATTTGAAAATTAAGTCCTTGAAAGGTCTTATTAATAATATTAAAAAAAACATCCCTACATCTGATGAGATAGCTTCACAATTAGATGATAGATTTGGTGGGTACTCATTACATATATTATTGCATGAACGCAAATGCAAAACGCTTGGTAAAAATGCTGTACGCTATTCCAAAATTATGAAAGACTTTTCAAAAACATTATTCTTTTATTCGCCTAAAGCTTATGCTTATGTAAGAACACTGTTTACATTACCACACCCTTCTACTATTCGTAGTTGGATGAGCTCTACACACTGCGAGCCAGGTTTTTTAAGTGAAGTTTTTAATTATTTAAAAGAAGAAGTGAAAAAATTTGATTGGCTACAAGATTCAATGGCAATTAAGAAACAACTTATCTGGGAATCAAGCACAGGAAAGTTTTTAGGAAATATTGAATTTGGTGATGGATCAGAAAATTCAGAATTGGCTACTGAAGCATTGGTTTTTCTTGTTGTTAGTTTGACAAAACGTTTTAAATGTCCTATAGCTTATTTTTTTGTAAACAAAATTAACAGTAGTGTTTTAAGTACACTAATTACTTCGGCTGTTTCAAAGCTTTATGACATCGGCATACGTATATGGAGTGTTACTTGCGATGGGGCATCATCAAATGTACAGTGTTTTAAAAAGTTGGGATGCAATTTTAATGTTAATGAAAATGATTTTAATTGTAAATTTACAGTTGGTGGTAAGTTAGAATGTAATGCTATGTTTGATGCATGCCATATGTTAAAGCTAGTAAGAAACTCTTTGGCTGATAAAAAGCTCTTTAAACATAGTGATCATGATGGTATTGTACAGTGGAAATTTATAGTTGCTTTAAATAATTTTCAAAATGATATTGGGTTAAAATTTGCAAACAAATTAACATCACAGCATGTATATTACAGAAACAGCATTATGAAGGTAAAATTAGCAGCGCAGTCCTTAAGCAGTGGTGTGGCAGATGCGATTGAATATCTACAACAAAAAGGTGAAAAATCATTTCAAAATAGTGAATCAACTGTTTACTTTATTAGACAGATTGACAGGCTTTTTGATATATTAAATTCTAGAATTCCCTTTGCAAAAGGGTACAAAAGTCCAATTAATGCTAGTAACATAAAGTCTATTGAGTCAGTTTTTAATAATACTATTGATTATTTAAAAACATTAAGGGTTGAGGAATCCCCTGTATATTTAAGTGGTAGGAAAATGTTTGTCATAGGATTTATTGTTAACATGAAAAGTACCTTGGACATGTCTTATAAACTATTGTATAAAAATCAGAACCCATTAAAATTTATTCTCACATATAAAGTCTCTCAAGATCATTTAGAGCTTTTTTTTGCTTGTGTGCGTTCTAGAGGTGGTTGTAACAATAATCCTAATTGTATTCAGTTTAAACATACTTTGAGGCAGCTATTATTTACAAGGAATATTACTGTTAGTAGTGGTAACTGCTGTGATTTTGATGCACTCGAAGATGACATTTTAGAATTTCGCTCTGAAAAAAGAAGTATGGTGAGTGTACAGGAAGAAACAACATTTGATGATGATGAAAGTGAAATTCAAACTTATTTAGATCAACTTGATAATTTACAGTTAGGAGAATATGTTAATGATATTTTAGATTATATTTCAGGATATATTATAATTCGAAGCATGGTAAAAAAAATATCTTGTACTTTTTGTATTAAAGCATTAACAAACCATCAATCTGATCATACATATGCAAACTGTTTAACATTTACTTCTTCTGTTAATAGAGGCAAACTGTTTATTGTTTCAAAGGCCATTTCTTTAATTGTTCAACATCTAGAAAAAGCATTTCAAATTATTGTTGTGAAAGAAAAAGTGTTACATAAAAATGTATCCTTAAATATTTTTGAGTGTGCTAAGAAAAGTATTCTAGCTAAGAGTAATAATTTCTTTTTTACTGGATTCCATCCAATCAATGTCGATCTTGGTGCTCCTAGTCATGAATATACATTATTTAAAGCAATTAGTAAAAAGTTTATTAATATAAGAATGCGTCACCATCAAAAAGAATACAATATTCGTGAAGTACAAAAAAATAAATCTTCATTAAGGGTTAAGCTTTCTAAATTAGTATTATTTAAAAATTTATAAATGTTTATGAGCACAAGTAAATTTATGTACTAATTAATATTTTTGTATAAATTACCTGTACAAGTTATATGTACCTATATACCTAACAATATTAAAAATGTTACATTATTATTTTGTTATTAATAAAAATATTGTTCAGAGTTTTTATTTTTATTTTTTGCAAATATGAGTTTGAAGTACACATGAAAACAAAAATTTTGATACCAAAGTTAACGTAATACGACCATTTATCCCAAAGTTATGTCAAGTTAAAGTGTGTAATCTTTCAATGTTATTGGTATGGAAGTTCAATTTCTTGCCATACAGGAGTGGGGGTAACGAAAAATACGTCGGCCCGTTTTTACATCAAAGTCCGCACTCCAGTATATTCTTATCTATCTCAGTGAGAGACGGTATATATTTTAAGGTTATGTTCGTTAATAGTAGATTGCTGATGTGTAATAAAATGTAATTACTATCTAGTGATTACTATCTTATAAATATGATGTTAACATTTTATCATATAAACATAGATAATATTATCATAAAAACTATATTATTATAATGATGATGTGTTTAAATCATTGTTATTCTGTTTCTAGTTTTTTTTTTTTTTTAAATAGGAGTAAGATTAAAAGTTTTAATAAAACAATAAAATAGGTAACTTACATAGTTAGTATTGGAGTATTCTTAGTCTGACTGATGACTGTTTTCTGAGTCTGGCTGGCGGTTGCTCTTCACTGTTGTTGAAGATGTTTTTGTGTTTTTGAAGGTCGGCAACTGTTTTGCTGGAGAGTCGAGGGACGAGGATGGTTGCTGTTCTGATAGCTTCTTGGTCTGTTTGAACTGTTAGAGCTGCTGGTGAACTGATGATTTTATGATTAAAAATTGGGTGTTTTATACTAGAGTTTAACCCTCTCTTTGAACGTTGAATATTAGATACCTCTCATAATCCTGAGGTGATTGTACATTATATTAGGTACTTAATACCAGTTTATAAAAATACCATTCTCTTTTGTCCATGTAAGAACATGTTTGTAGTCTTTCATGCAAATTCTTATTACATTATTATATGAGAAGTCTGTTTGAGTATATACATTCTAATTTATTTTAGATTATATTTGATATTATAACCAGTCCATATAATGTCATGTTCATATATAATCATTTTTTTTTTTTTGAAAATGTTTTTCAGGTCATTGCTATTAACCTTTAACGTTTTTATATCTGAAATCCGGTTCTCATGAGAGATGTATATATACATACTAAT
This sequence comes from Diuraphis noxia, assembly GCF_037042655.1. Lineage (NCBI taxonomy): Eukaryota > Metazoa > Arthropoda > Insecta > Hemiptera > Aphididae > Diuraphis > Diuraphis noxia. Next base: position 101,270,006 of record NW_028301711.1, on the reverse strand, counting down.
TATTTTTTTCATTCTAATAAATGTTAATATTATATATTATACTATTATTATTGATTATATTATTAAAAATGTTTGCTGAAAAGTCTTTTGAGGTCATTAACGTTTCTATATAAAATCTGATTTTCAAGGTGGTTGGTGGGTGATTATTTTAGATCCTGTTTCTTTAATAGTTCATATAATGCCATTGACTTGTGTTCATGTAAAACAAGTTTGTATAAAGGTTTTTCAAGTCATTGCTATTAACATTAGCATTTTACATATCAAATTATTGTGGTAGTGGCTAATATCTGTGTATAAAAAGCTAGTGTAAAATCTTTAACGTTTATCAGTCTTCAAGATTTCAATTCAGTCCTCAACACAGTCTACAACGCAGCTCAAAAATGTCTTATAGAACATCAATTATTTCTTCAGAATCAGAGGTAAGTAAAGTTTTTTTAAAAAACCAAATAACAAATTGGAGGTCAGTCGTAACACTACTCAACGTTATGGTTATAATTATTAAGAAACATACATAAAAATAAAATATATTTCTTTTAGATATCGGTTATAAAACCACTTGTACATTTTTAAATAAAAAAAAAATATATTATTTTTTATGTTTCATAGAATGAACATTTCAGTGGATCCGTTGACTCTAAAGTTAAACCGTTAGCATCAACATCTAAAACAAAAACCACTTTAAAACGTGGTGTTGAGAAGACGAATGAAAAAAAATCTACAAATAAGAAGCAGATGAAAATGGTTGGTCAAATTATTTTTTATTATAAATAAAATATATATATATACAGGTGATTTTTTAAGCATGCTCACCCCACTTTTATGCTTAAATTATGCATATATTCAAATTCTGATTTCTGGAATTTTTAATGAAATTAAAGACGATATTTTAGAGTACTTAGATTTTTCACAACATGTAAGGAGTATCCTGTGGCGATACCAACTTTGGTTTTTCAAATGAGAACATATATTTTTTAAAGCAAAACACGAATCAGGTAATTTTTCTGAAAATTTTGACGTATTGTAATCGAAATTTGAACGAAAACTTCCAGAGTTATTCTACTTTAAATACTTAGGAATAAGGATAATAGTCTATTATACTAAATAATTTGTAAATTAATACGAGCTCGATCATTATAATTCGCTATGCAATATAAAATATGTGTTAATAATTAATACTTATAACTAAATGCTTATGGATTGAAATTACACCTCAAAATTTTCAAAACAAAGGGATTATGTAAAACAATAAGTATCCTTTTTATTTTATCGAGTATGATATCTAATAGGTTAATTTTGTTAATTTTCATAGCATGGCCATTACCTAGAATAAAATATCAAATAATCGTCAGTAGTCGGTAACACATGTGTGAAATAATATTATGAACATGATTCCCAGTTCTAATATGTAATAAATCAATTAGAAATACATATTGTAATACAAATAAATATGGCTACCTACTACACATGTATCCATATTTTCACTTGTCCGGTTAATTGCTTCAAGATTACGCACGGGCTATAAATTTAAGATAAGAGATAAAAGGAAATGAGTAATTGCCGTAAAATATAAATATATAATAAATTGGAACAGACCACAATTAAAGATATTATACAGGTAACACATCCGCCCTATGATAAACGACTTATCACTTATAGTGATATTAAACAGCTGTAAAAAATACCTACCAGCGCCCATGTGGATATTTATTTCTAAGGAATATTTCCGCTTGGAGCGCTATACCTCATGTTTTTGCTAGTAGTGTGCTAAAAATAAACCACAGAGTAAGATAGATAATATTTTCTATTTCCCCTTATCAAAATTTGATAGGGCTGGTAAAGTTTTATCAAGTTATCATTGATTATAATTTACCATAATGTCCATAGACCATAATACAATACAATACGCATTATGCATGCAGGCATGCTATATAGGTCTATGTACTCAGTCTTATTCACATGTGCACATGTGCTTAAAAGTGATTCACTAATTTACAGTAAAATATGATTTGCAAACGGTTCAACTTAACTTGAGTTATTTCAGTAAAGTATCAACATTTTGATATTTTCAAATAATTTTATAATTGTGTGATAACCAGAAAAAAAAATAAGTTGATACTCATCTTTTTGAGTAGACCTAATTTACCTGCAAATTCATTTTAAAGGGTGAGTTATTATACCATTATAAAAAGGATTGACTTAAATGTATTTTGATAAATTAACTTCATTATTTTTAAATTTAAATTTATTTTACTTTCAGTAATGTTAATATTATCACTGCCAACATTGATATTGCTATTATCTTGATCAAAACTTGCATTTTACTACAAGCGACTGTAGAGAAGGTTTTCTGAAGAATTTGATCGCATGGCGTTTACAAAGTTAATAAATTGTGTTTGATGTGTACACATATATTGCACTTTGAAGATGATTACCAATGTTTCTTCATGTATTTGCATATAGTTGTAAGTAAAATATTTTTATGCTTTTTTTCAATTAATATCAAACATAATTTTATCTTATATATTTGATTTCAGGAAAACATAATACCTAGTTGTTATTTTTTTTTTTTTGCGAAGCTCATACTTAAATCTTCAATTAAAATCAATATAATTATGAATATTTAAAAACTTAAAAAAAAGTATTGTTACTTTTTAACATTTTATTAAGTAGGCACTGTATTGCAGCGTTATTTTAAAATGTAAGTAGTTTTACCTAATTTTATAAAAAGTACATTAGCTTAAAGACTTAAATAAATAAATTTTAGTTAATTATATTCATTGTTTTTACTTTCAGAATGGTTAAATGTTATCTAGCAACGTGGATTCACTATTATTTCACTAAAATCTTGCACGTGACTACACTCTACAGTGATAGTTTGAAAGAAAACTACTAAGGAATTTAATCTTGTAGTGTGTTAACAATGTTCATTTATTTCTATATTAATGTATATTGCACTTCAAAGATGATTATCAATGTTTCTATGTATAATACATAAATAAGGAAAATAATTTTGGTAAACACAAGTATATTTTCATTTTCAACTAATTCTAAGTTTCATTTGAAATTGGAAATCTTTTTATAAAAGTAGTTATCATATTTTAAGTTGTGCATTAATATCAGAATCTACATAAGCAGAATATTGTGGTTTTTTGAATTTAAATTTTTTAGTTGATTCATTTAAACAATTGTTATATTTTCAAAGATATCATAGACCATAAACAGCTTTATCTATAGCTATTGAAATTGAAATAGTGTATCACATTAAATTGTAATTATTAAACTGCACCGTAAGCACAAAGGTTTATATTATAGTATTAATGTGGTCACTTTTTGATATTTGGTAGTTATAGGTTTTGTTAGTTAATGTTACTGATAAATGTATTGTTTACATATATTTAATATTTTTAAATATTTATGACAATTAATTAATGACAAGAGTTATATTAAACGAATATATTTTTTCACTAAATAAAAGATAATAATATTTAGTATTATAATTACTTATATTTTAACAAATGTTCAAAATTTTGACCATTTACTTTTAAGCACATTTCCATTCGTTTCAACACTTCATGGTGGGTTACTTTTAATAACATTTCTCTAGGAATTGAAGCACAGGCGTCTACTATTTTATTTTTAAGTTCTTCTATAGTAGCCGATGGGGTTATATAGACAACTTCTTTTAAGAAACCCCAAAGAAAAAAATCTAGGGGAGTCAAATCTGGACTACGGGCTGGCCATTTAATTTCTGGACTATATGCACCTATTTATTAAAAGAAAAAAAAATTCTGAAATAATTAATTTGTCTTTAAAAACATGAAAACATGATTACCGATCCAGTTGACTCCAAACATTTCTGTTAAACATTCTCGAACTATGTTACTAAAGAAAGAACCGTGTAAAAGTAAATTCTTTTGAATCCTTGAAAAAGTAAAACGGCTAGGAATTGTACGGTCACCATAAAGTTCAGTATATAACCTAACTGCTGCTATAGCATTATTATTACACTGTATAACATTTAAGCATATCCATTTTTTTCTTCGTTAGAATATGACATGATTTAAATTATATTGAAAAAAATGAGTATAAGCTCGTGATGTTACTGATATTAATGCTCAAAAAAAAAAAAAGGTATCTTGTAAACCAAATGTCATTGAACCATGGACACAAATAAGTTGCACCAATAAAATTGCTTGGGTGCATTACAATGTAATCAAAGTGGTGTCTGCTATTAATTGGTAATTGATATTTCCCCAAAATTCTTTAAATAAAATGAAAATATACTTGTGTTTTGTTTAGCGTGTAAATACATTTTTTTGTACTTTTTTCACATTTATTAGAAAAAAAACAATTTGTTAATGATTTAAATTTGTATGTAAAAATGTTTATATTAAAAAAAAAATTGTTTTTATTTAAATTTTAAAGTATTATTCAATACTAATACATATTGCATCTAAATTGTATGTTTGGGTTTTTTCTCATTTGTAAATTATTACTCCATAGAAGCTGTATTGTGTATTATAAACATTGAAAGATAATAAAAAAAAATATTTAGATAGAAATAAAATGGTCTATACTTTGTTATACATATAGAACATAATCTACCCAACCTAACCTTTCAATATAATGAAAATAAGTAAAATAAAGAATCTAAATACAGAATACAGACAAGGAACTAACAATCATAAATGATGAATTGTATCAGGTAATTATTTTATTAAAAATAAAAGTGAAATAAAAATAAAAATAAATGGTATTCAATAGCACAACATATAAACTTGTCAGGAACTTCATACGGTGAAAAATAAGCTCGAGCTTAAGACCTTGGAGTTGAATGATGCTTCAAGTTTAGTGGAAGATTATTTAATATTTTAACTTTTTTAAATTGAAGTCAACGAGGTAAAATCTCGAACAATTTTCTAACTGTTTTTTATTTGTGATAACAACTCTTATCATGGCGACACATTTAATATAATCACAGAACAATAATATTCAGTTCTTGAATATAATACAAAATTAACAAAATTAAAATAAAACACCACAGCTTGTGGTGGGTGCATAGAGTAATCTCTATGGGTGGGTGTAACATATTTTACTGTTTAATAGTATACATATATCTTAGTCCGTGCGTATATCTTAAATCGTGGTCCGCGGTGTTATCTCCACGGTGATTGTGGAGATAATATCATGTGGTAGTGGTCACGGTTTAAGATATACCGTGGTAGTGTTATCAAAATAAAATTGATATTATCATTATTTTAATTTTTTTTGTTTGAACATAACCCAACAAAAGTCCACCTTTCTAAATTTTGATTTGATTGGTGGAGTGAATGAGTGATAGAAAGGACAAAACATTTGATACCAATCACAGATATATGTATTATGTACACAATATGTATATGTATACAACAAACTAGATAGCCATAGCCGACAACTTTTAATAACTGAAGTCTGGTTCGTGGCTTATCGCAATTATTATTGGCAATTATCTTTTATCTAAACGCCGATATCTAAATTTACTTACCTTACCCGATCTTCGAGCATGTGCGTAATCTGGAAGCATTTTCCTGGATGTGTATAAATATCGATAAGTACATGTGTAATAGCTAAGTAATGCCTACGATATTACAATATGTATTTCTAATTAATTATTACATATTTTAACTATTTTACACTCGTTTTACCTACTACTTACGATTATTTAGTATTTTATTCGAAGTAAATAGTTATGCTTATACCTATAGGCTATAAGATAACATAGGTAGACGATAAAATAGAAAAGAAATTATTTTATACATATTTCCTTTGTTTTTGAAAATTGTCAGGTGCAATATTAATCCATAAGCATTTAGTAATAAGTAGTAATTATTAACTAATATTTTATATTGCATACCGAATTATAATTATTGAGTTCGTATCCATTTACGAAGTATTTAGTATAATGGACTATTATCCTTATTTCACAGTATTTAAAGGAGAATAACTTCGGAAGTTTTCGTTCAAATTTCGATTACAATACGTCAAAATTTTCAGAAAAATTAGCTGATTCACATTTTGCTTTAAAACATGTATGATCTCATTTGAAAAACCAAAGTTGGTATTGCCACAGGATACTCCTTAAATGTTGTGAAAAATCTAAGTACTCTAAAATATCGTCTTTAATTCCATTAAAAAATTCCAGAAATCAGAATTTGAATATATGCATAATTTAAGCATAAAAGTGGGGTGAGCATGCTTAAAAAATCACCCTGTATATATTTTTTTTTTTATTATATATATATATATATATATATATATAAATTATATTTTTCTTTTATAGAATGCATCATACAGAGACAATGTTGGTGATCGTTTAAGATCAGAAGAATATGATGAGGAAGTTTTGAATTCGCTAACTTTTCGACAAGTTGACGGTTTAATTACGATAAAAACTACATTTGAGGAGAAGCCAACAGATTACTGGGTGATAACACATTATAAATGTTCAAATATTGAAAATGTTCCAGTTAATGATAGGTAAATAATTTATCATTAATTTACTATTTTTAAACTATTGTTAATCTTTTTCAATAGGTATTTTTATTATCACTTCTTTTCATGTTTTAAAAAAAATAAATAATTATAGGTGCAAGTTTAGTGAAGCTGGTGTTAAGTTGTATACAAGCGAAAAGTCAAAAGACCAGACATTGAATGTTAGCTTGAATCAGACCATGCAGTCAATATTTGACACGACGCTACAAGACCCAGGACGTCGTAATAATAGGCTAATTATTATATGTTTTTTTTTTTAAAAATGAGTTTTTTATTGAATAAACAATACAATATATTATATAAATATTTATTTTATACTATTAAATCCTGAAGTATTAAGTCTGACATTGTATTAAAATGGTATTGTAATATTTAATATAGGAATGATGTGTCATCGTTTTGCAGATGAGTGTAATAACTAAAATCATAGTTTTGTATATACAGTAGAACCTCGATTATCCGAACCTCCGTTATACGAACCCTCTATTATCCGAACTATAATTAGTGTATCCGAACATGAAAATTCATATCCGGCCTGTCGGCCGGTTATCGAATTTATCATAACTATCGTTTTTGGATTATTATTAGTACAGGTTATGTATGTATTTTACGTGCGTCGATCATTAGTAGATAACCAAAACGCAACGGTCTTATCTAAACGACGTCCTCGTGTTTTAAATCCTCGTGTCAAATAAAAATTGATAATTTTGTCAAAAAAATATAATACATACATATGTAAATAAAATAAATGTAATGTACCTATTTCTTATAATGTATGATAATGTTTCTGATAATGTAATGTATGCAATTCTAATAAAATATTAATAACAATAATAAATATTTAATTATAAAAATAATAAATAGTTAATACATACGTAATTCCAATTTTTTTTTTTTTAATTTCCAATATCCGAACTTTTGCGTATCCGAACTAGGTGCGGTCCCAATAAGTTCGGATAATCGAGGTTCTACTGTACTGGTTTGTGAATTCATTTCTCTGACAACTGATAGGTAGACCACGGACGTCGTTTTTTATGAGATCGTAAGCTGTGTTAAATGTAGCTTGGTAACTTGGTAGACGTTTCTGTTTTTCTGCAATGTTTCTTTCATGCTCCGGTGTTGTCCTGATAACATCTTGCTGTGGTGGCGGGACGGTGATGGAACCTCCGGTTGCCGTTCCGGTGTTTGTTGAGACATGCCCATCTCCAAACGTCTCATCGTCTCTGCTATGCGACGCTGGTCGTCACCAAAACGCATTATGCAGCTCTCGAGCATGGCCAGTCGCGATTCCAAACTGTCTGCACGCGGCGGGGTCGTTGCCGATTGCTGTGCCTCCTGCAGTATGCCGCGGGCCCTTCTGATCAAGTCTGTGGCTTGTTGGTTGTTTGGTGGGAGTGGCGGGTTGGTGATATTCTGCGGCTGGTGGGTGTCCGTGTGGTCGTCCACTGTGGTGTCGGTTGGTCCGGCGTGGTGCGCCTGACTCGAGTCCGAGTCACTTCCGGTCGGCCTCGTGGTCTCCATCGGCTGAAACCGGATGGCGATGGCCTGCAGATCCATGTCCGCGAAATGCTGGGACAGTCGGATTTCGAGGGCGTCTTTCGCACCCCCTTCCGGTAGCCCGCGCTGTTTACATTCGTAGCGGAGTTCCGCAACGGCCAATTCGTCGATATATTTTCCCGACATCTCGTCCGGTTGTGTTTCCGGTGTTGTTGATGGGGAAAATAGTAAACACAATATTCAGCAATTGTTGTTGTTGTTTTGCTGTTGACCGCTTATCGGTGCTTATTTCCGTACGAATGTAGGTCAGTGGGTCAGTTGTTGTTGTGCGTGACGGGTGATTACACTTACCGGTTTTCGTGGCGTATGTCGCGGCTGCGCGTGTGTGCGTTGTCCGGTCGACTATCGCGATTACGAATGCGGCGGTCGCTTTGAGCGGCGGCGGTGGCAGTCCGGTTGTCTGTATTTCTGTCCAAGGGTGCTCGTGGGTTACGTTGCGGGTGGTGGTGCTGGGTTATGTGACCTTATATTATTACAATTATTATTTTTAAAATTATTAAATTGATAATATTTATAAAGTAAATTATTAAATATTATAAAGAATTATATAGAATATAGAATAAAGGGTTAAAATGTATGACAGTATTATAATATGATATATCATTATAACTAATATCATATTGATAATTTATAATATACTTAGTGTAGGAACTTACTCATGTACCTGCTTTTCACTGTGTAGGAACTTACACATGTACCTGGTTATTACTGTGTAGGAACTTACATATGTACCTTATTTTATCGTGTAGGAACTAACATATGTATCTTGTTTACCTGCTAGGTCTCGTGTAGGAACTTACATTCGCCCGGGTCAAGAACTAGACTCGTGTCGACCGGTTCCGAGTCTCGGCGGCTCGGTCGCTCCAGGCGCGCTTATCGCGCGTCAGTGTCGTCCGTCGTCGATTGAGAAGAAAAGTAATGGCACGGATTTCCGCGCAAAGGCTGTTTTCAAACGGCTATTGCGCGGGACTGTGTCATACCTATGTCTATGTGTGGTTCGTGCGTTTGAAATTAAACTTATTTCAATTGCGGAATACATGTGCTACACCTATACCCTCCTTCAAATATGAAGCATATTAAAATAAATGTCAACATTATTTTTAAAAATACTTGAAAATATGAACGTAGAAACATAATAATTGTCATACTATATAATATTATGAATGTTCACATATCATACGTAATTAATATTTTATACTGTTTCACTATCAGTGTAGGTAGATAAACCTGCAATGACGAACATCTCTAACATTTAAAATTTAATATAATTTATTTATCAATGATTTTTGACGTATATTATGTATATTTTCTATAGCATTAGGTCGTAAGTATATTTTAAGTTTAAATTTCACAATACTATTTAATAAAATAAAAAATTATAACTTTAATCAGTAAATGGTTAGAAAACATCTGCAACAATCGAAATACTTTTCCCCCAAATATCTATTCATTTGTAATTAAATTAATCATAGTATGCTTGTAATCTATTTATGAAAAATATTATGTATCTTCATAGTTAAAAATTAATTGAACGTTATCATTAACAGTCCGGAACCGTACGTATTTTTTTTTTTAATGTAAAGAAGGAACTTGGTTATATTTTTTAGGGTGGTGTCACACTACGACGGTTACGCCGCACGGCGAGAACCGTACGGCATTACCGTTCACCAAGAATGCATACTTATTAACGTGTAGTGTCACACTTATATGGTTACACCGTCGATGACCGTCCGACAAGCCTGGAAACCGTTGTGAGTCACGGTTTCACGGAGCTACCGCCACGCTGTCGGTAAATGTAAACACATTGTTTCATATCAGGGTTGTCACACTACAACGGCAACGACGTCCGGTAATGGACTTAAACATATTTTATCCATACACTAGCCCTCCGTGCTAGCTGAGGGAGACCCCCAGACCACCCTGGGTCGGCGAAACGTGGGTACCAAAGGCGGAAACTGAGTCGTTGGAATTATTAAAGTCAAGGCTGTAGGTAGGTACTCGTTGGTCAAAGCTCAAAAGTCGTGGGAGGTGATAAGGATTTCTGATAAGTCATGGAGGTATCGTTTCCAAGAGGCAACGTTCGAAATTCGAGTTTCATGGTCCACAAGACCACAAATCCCTCATGTCCCTAGACAGGATAGCATCGATAATCTATATACGGCCCAATCTTGTCCTTTTATCAAAGTATAAACGCAAAGCGTAAATATTTTTGAGTGTCTAGCAAGTCAGTCACGTCAAAGTACAAATCGATAAACGTTCCACTTGGATATATTTTTATACCATGAACAAATCGTTTTTTATTTAAAAAAAAAAATTTAATTAATATCTATTGTACATATTATACCCTCGGGGCCTCGGCAACATGGGCCATTGGGCTTAAACTGAAATAATTAATTACATATTGAGGTATTGTACATTTATATTTGTCAGTATTATACAAATTTAAAAATTTAAAATAATCCAATGATTCACAATTTAAACACCAAATAATATTTATTTGATAACAATTATTAGTATATAGTGATAATGTGATGATAAGAAATTGGTACTACTTTAACAGTGGTATATCTGCCTTCTGGAGCATAGGTATATTTTCTATAATTATATCTTCTTCAAAATACTGCAGTACTGAGTAGTAATTATTAATTTTAAAAAAATAGGTTAGGTTGGGTCGTTATGTGCTGTTTATAGTAGCAACAACGTAGCGTAGAGCCGTAGACTCGTAGTATCTTTCTAGTTTTTTCTAGTTCTTTTAATAACTATTCAAATTTATTTAACCTGTCTGTATCCTAAAATGAGCATGTTTGACACCGAAATGTTCATTAATGAAATTGAAAAACATGAATGCATTTGGAAAACGGATGCTAAAGAGTATTCCAATAGGAATGTTAAGGCTGCAGCATGGAATGAGATTGGTGAGACCATGTACGATGACTGGAAGGAGCTCAACTATGATGAACAAAGAATTAAAAGTGAGTCACTCTGTAGATTTTATGCCCACTCTCAGTTTTTCAGTTTTGCAATAGCTAAATTAATACCAATTAACTATTAAGATTTAAGATTGAATAAAAACATATAATATTACATACATTGCTATAATTTAATAATTTATACCTACCTTATGAATTATGATATTATATCTATCATACATTTTTTATTCTGTTTTATTTTGTACTCATTTTAGTAGGTACTTAATATTATTTATTGATTATCAATATTAATGATTAGGTGAAGATTTAAAGAAAAAATGGATTAACATAAGAGGCAATTACACACGGTTTTTAAATGAAACCCGTAAAACTAAATCTGGAACTGAAGCCAAGTCAGTCCAAAAATATACGTATGCTGACATTTTGTCATTTCTAGCACCAGTGATAAAGAAAAGAAAGTAAGTGAATTCTACAAAATGTACATTTATATTATACTATATTATACATATTGTATTATACTTTTATTTTTGATAATCACATGTGTACAATCAAATAATACTTTTTTACATTTAATTTTTTGCAGTTTCTTACAATACTTCTTCAACTGGGTTGGACACATTGTATCATACCTCTGGAAAGCAACGAGTAGTCAAAATTTGTAGTAAACTGCATATTTAAGGATTAATGTAATAGACTGAGAGTTACCTAATTGTTAAATAAGAGTTTGGTAAAAAAGTTGAATGAAGTTGAATTTTTAAACAAGTCCTGTAGCTGTAGTGTTATAGCTGTGTTTGTAGTGAATATTATATTTTAAAATTTAAATATTAGTAGGATAAGTTGTTATGGACAGAGATGAATGTCTGACATATTGAGTGTTTGAGTTTAATATCATATTATATTTACATAACATATTAGTATAATAAATTTAACCTTAGGAAAAACTAGAGTGATATAAGTTTACTTCGTAAAAAAATAATAGATCAATATTGGAAATGCCTACTACAACACAATCAATTTAAATTTTCACTTTATCGTTCATTTTGTAAATACATATTTCAGTAGAGCAAGCTCAATTATAGCTACAACACCAATTATTTACAATTATTAATAGTTAATGTTAAATTTAAATTTTTTAATTGGAATACCAAGTTAATGTATTACAAGTAGTAATCAAATAAATAAATAAATAAATAAATATTATATAAATTATTGTTATATTTTAATTTCTTTTTTTTACATATATTTTTTTATGAAAACTACTAATCTTGACCAAAAATTTTGTTGTAGTACTACAAAGTACAAATGTCATAATTTGTGAAAATTAAATCTAAAATTCAAAATAAATGAATAGATAATAATATAAAATTCAGAGAATAGGTAAAAAAAGCTCCTTTATATTATAAGTTATAGTCTTATTCTGAAAATATAGAAAAATGTTTATTGTTAGAACTGTTAGAAGTGAATAAGTAAATGTGAGTGCAGTTAATACAGATTAATATTCATAGTAAATGTAGGAAAAAACTTAAATGTAAGATTAGATAGACTTAGATAGTAAAGAAGAATTTTATTATGACTACTTTTTTAGATAAGTATAATTTATATATATATAATTTATTTATATATATTATTTTAACATTGTAATATCTTATTATTATGTATTGCTGTATATATACTGTATTATTTTATAGGACATCTGGTAATGTACAAAGCGTTCAACAAGATGATGAAAATTGTGAGCATCTCATCAATCAAGTTGAAGATCAGGTTGATAATGATATATCTATCAGTCAACCTTCTACATCTCAGCCTAAAAAAAAAAAAGAAAGAAAATGTGACTCCTTTCCAAAATTCTTTGCTATATGCCTTAAACAATCCTCCAACTACAGTAGTCATAAAAGTTGATTCTGATAAACAATTCCTGCTTTCATTTTTGGCAGGTATTGAACGATTTACAGAAGATCAAAAGATGGAATTTAAATTTCAATTCCATCAGTTGTACAGAAACTTTATAAGAAGTATTGCAGCAGTACCTCAAGTTACTCATATTTATACTAATTATTCTAATTCCACTAATATTACTAACACTCCATATCAAATGCAACAACAATATTTTTCTCAAAACATTCCAGCTCGACCCCAACAGTCTACCGGTCAACAAGATAATTATCAAACTTCAACACCACAACCTTCATCATCAACACATATATTAATGTAATCAACAACCATATCCACCTCCAGTACATACGCCTTCGTTCTCGTCCTTCCCACGTTTACCATCTGCATTTATATCTCCTCAACCTAATCAGTCAGCTCCATATTCATCTGTGCCAATAACTCTGCAAGATAATTTTCATAACAACGATGACACAGTTGATAGAATTTAACTTTTATTGAATACATATTATTATTAATTGGTTTTAAAGTGTAAAATAATGATATAACTATTTAAAAGGAACATATTTATTTTTTTAAATTTTAACTTTATCCTATTTTAATGCAAGGTACTAGGTATATATTTGATAAGCCTCAAAAAAAGATTTACCCATGTACAAATTGTATTGTGTTATGTTGTGTATTTTAAAAATTAAATAAAAATATACATTAAACTATTTAAACAGTGTTTATTGAATATAATATAAGTATAATATATAAATATAAAACAGATTTATTTTCAAACCTCTATTTGAAATTAAATAGAAATAAATACTAGTACTTCAGATAAAATAATATCAACAAGCGGCATGACTGTGTTACCTCAATTTATAAAAGAAATAAAAATTTATGTAAATGTTAATAAAAAAGTTGTATTAATATTAATAATATTATAAAATATTATATAAAAATAATTGATATTTTTTTTTTTAACAAGTAGCGTTGTTGAAAATGAATGGATCCAGCGTTGACAAAATAATCAGCAAAATATTCACGTACTATAATTCCTTCTTGTCGAGCTCCTGCAGTTCCATTCATCTGAAATTCGTCCAAATTATTGGAAAGTGAATCTTCAAATTTATACCCGTCCCGTCTTCGAACGAAATTATGAAGTACACAACAAGCCTTAATAATATCATCAGTAAATTCTGGGTGTACTAAAATGGCTGTGTGAAGCACTCTCCACTTGTTAGCTAATATTCCGAAGGCGCACTCAACAAGTCTCCTGGCCCTGGATAGTCGATAATTAAAAGTCCTTCTTTTCTCAGTTAGTCCGCGACCTGGGAATGGTCTTAGCAAATTTTTATGAAGCCCAAACGCTTCATCAGCCACAAAAACAAACGGTTGAGGAGTGTCAGTTGTGTTAGGAAGGCAAACTGGTGTAGGGAGGTCTAACTCTTCAGAATATAATTTTAGGCCGAATGGGTTCTCTTTGAAAACTGTAGAATCTCCTTCTCTTCCGTAGGCACCAACGTCAATGACAACAAAACAATATTCAGAATCCACCACAGCCATAAGTAAAATAGAAAAAAATTTTTTATAATTATAATATATTGAACCTGCGTTATGTGGATTTATACACCTTATATGCTTGCCGTCGATAGCACCAAGACAATTGGGAAAATTAGTTTTCAAATAAAATTTTTCAGCTATATCAAACCACTTGTTTGAAGTTGGAGTAGCCATTTCTTGTGGTTGTAAGATGTTCCATATTATTTGACAAGTCTCCCGAACAATCATAGTTATTGTACTTCGACCCAAGTAAAATTCATATTGCAATGAAACAAATGTGGAGCTGGTGGATAAATATCTAAGTACGGGTATAATAATAATAAATAAATAATAAGTAGGTGTGAGAAAAATTTTGTTTTATCCGATAGTTAATTAATTATAAAAACAAACCTATAAGTAACAGTCAGCCTTTCTTCGGCGGAAATTGGAGTGCGAAATGTAGTGATTTGTTTTGTTAACGATCCTCGAAGTTTCATTAACAACTCGTCAAACGATGTTATACTCATTCGGTAGTACTCAAAAAATTTCTCTGGGTACATCCTAATTTTGGAGTAAAAATCAAAAAATCGGCCATTATCTTCTCTGTCGACAAAAAACGGATGAATCCAAAATCTGCGTTTATTCCTGGGCGGGTTTAATAAACCGAATGCTTCTGCCACAGCTATAACTTTCAAAGTGTGTTGGCGATCCATACTTGAAAAATTATATTTTCATTGAAATTTATATGCAATTTTACAACCCTGTATTAAAAAATTACTTACCTTAATATTTTTTAATAATAACTACCTATACTTTAAATAATATTATAAAATATTTTAATTTCCAACACAAGCTGAACACAACACAAGTTACTTCAATAAAAGCACAGTCTATACTGACTGAGTACTGGCTGGAAAGTGAGTGTTTTCTTTCTTTTGATGGGTAAAACCGTGGTAGTGTGACACTAGTATATTTCAGACGGTTTGATGTCGACGGTTTAGCCGTGCGGCGTAACCGTTGTAGTGTGATACCACCCTTAAATGAAATTTTTCATTAACAATGTTAGATTTTGACAGGAGCGTGGACGTGTTAACGATATAATCTGATTAACATTTTTATTTTTATATTTTCAATTGAAGACTGATATAACTGAATTATTATTTTTTAGATTTTAGACAATTATAAAATGATTATAATATTGTTTGTTAAAAACAAAAATGGCACACATATCCCTCTATCCATCACTATTTCTGTCTTTAGTTAACATAAAATTTCCTTATAATATTATAATTTTTTTTTTATTAAAATTGAGACGGCACGGTCACAATGGACCGGCATCCGAAATAATAACACCTGAGTTTTCGATATTATGTATTGTTCTGTATTTTCATATAGATATATTATTATAAAATTTGGGGGCAGCGAGGATCACGGGTGCGACGGTCGGTCTATGAAGACGGTCCGTGGCGTTGAGAGCTCGGCGCGGCTGACAGTTGCCAGGCCCTAGTTACAAATGTGGAATGTATCGGGGGAACGGTTACAGCCGCGGCGTGGACGAGGTCAGTATACCGCGGCGCGTGACTCGCAATAAGCGGATACTGCGGAATACTAGACCCGGGTTTCGACACAACTCGATTAAGTGGTCGTCGGGGGACGAGGGGGTGACGTGTCAGTCTCCGAACGATGGAATTGGCGGCGGCTGTGGAAACCAGCGTCTTGATTGTCCGACGGAGCGCGGTTACTGCTTGGCCCAGGATCCTTCGTGCGGCTGGTGCTCGTAGACGGGATGACGTGTATGCGGCTGATTACCCCTGCACAACGCCGTGGGCTGCTTCCTTCAACTCTGCTGGTTGTTGGCTTCGTGGGTCGTATGGATCGTCAGGTCTTCTATAGTGTTACGTCCCGACTGAACGTCGATTCATACATCAATGTAGAGATAAAATACTGATGTTCACAATGTAATAATGTCTTTATTTTCACAATTTATTAATACTTGATACAAAAATACAAAAATACAGTTTATACGCTATAAAGGTGTTGGTGAGCGGTGTTACGACCTTACTCTGAAATATTGTTTTAAATGACAATGAGTGGTTTTACGACCTGCCTCTAAGTGTCTTAAATGTCCCTAACAGTCTGATTCAAATTTAAGAACCGTTTGGCTCACATTTTAGAAAAACCCGTCTGGCTCACATTTTAAAAACCACCTGGCTCACATTTCAAAAACCGTCTGACGAGCTCTTGTCGTGGTCTCCCTTATATATGCTCGTATCCGTAGGAGTAGGTGGTCGTACGTGGTGGTGAAATTTGGCACAAGGCAGAATTTGAGTCTCCTGGTGTAATTGATTATTCTAGTTGATTCACATCCTTTCTTAGTAACAGTGACTTTTTCCGAGAAGAGACATGTGACAATGCTTTTATAGCTTAATTATATACCCTTTTTTTACGATGACCTCAGTATGTTATTTTATAACATTTGTGACTATGAATTTATTTTATTTTTCAACTACTATTGTAACAATATGTTAAGAGCCTTGTATTATTTTTTCAAGCTTTTCTGTCTAACAAATAAATTTTTATCGATATTAATTTAAAAAAAACTAATATTGATCGAAAATTTCAAATGCTATGAATAGTTTAACTTAAGTCGAATTTTTTTTAAAATTGCATAGTGGATAGAATATACTTTTATAAACATTCGGTGAAAATTCCATGTCTCTATGGTCATTTGTTTTAAAGTTACATCAAAAACCAAAATCGATTTTGTCGAAATCTGATTGTGCGTAAAATTTCCCGTTTTTCCATTAATTTTTAGTTTATTTTTCTCGATTATTTAGAAAAGTATTAAGAATTTTTTACTTTTGAACCCCCAAAGTACCATCTAGATTCACTTTCTGATCGAACGAGGTACTGAAGTCAAAAATCGAAACATTTTTACTGCCCAAAAACGTGATGACAGACATAAAAAAAAACACACACACATCATGCTAAAATCAATACATTCATCGCTCCGCTCAGAATCTAAAAATTAAATTTTTTTTTTTTTAGTGGGCAAGTGGGTTTTAGCTGCTATGAGCTATAATATTATAATCAAAATACAATAAAAAATAAAATTCCAAAAAATCTAATATACATTTAAGTTTCTTTTAAAAATAGTCAATAATAATAATAATATAAGTTACAAATACAAAATATACGTAAAAATGTTAAAATTATTGTTTTTGATAATAAGAACATGCCGATTTTAAAAAAGTTAGGGAATCTATTTTTTTCTAAAAAAATGTTTTAACATTTAAAACAACTCGGGAGAGTTTACATACTTCCTACAGGTGACTATAAAGTCATTCCTGGAGAATTTACACATTTAGGTAAACATAATTTTATCCCAGGAGAGTTTACATATTTACTTCAGGTAAACATAATATTAACCTGGGAGAGTTTACCACCATCCAGTAGAGATGTAGAGTAGGTAGGTTCCATAGGTGCACATTCAGTCTTAAACTCGGGAATACTAAAATCTTTTACCTTAAAGTGACTAGTGGGAGACCTTGCTCTCCACACACCACCTATACGGTTACATTTATTATTTCAAAAAATTACTTCATTAAAATTCTCAAATTAATGAATCTGATTTTCAATAACCGATTATTATTATAACGACTGTTATAATGTTATTAAATGAACAAGACTTAGTGTTGCAATCAGGATCGTCTACATTTTCACTACTTTCATTATTTTATTTTATTTTTTTACTCAATTTAAATGTACTGGAAATAATGATAAAATAAAATAATTTAATATCAGTGATGTTTTCACTGAATCAAAAACACCATATTATTAAAAAACTACCAACTAAGTTTAAATCATTATTTTCATATCAATAAATCATCATTCCGATAGACATTACGAAAACAAAATGTTTAGTAAAAATTAGTGCATTACCTATATAAACTGGAAATAATTCATTCTAAATGAAAAATTACACTTTAAACAACATTTTTAATTCAAAATAATTTGGGGGTGCTAATTTAAGACTTTGGGGTGCTAAGCACCCCCTGACACCCCCATTTGTGCGCCAATATTACCTACCGTAGGTCACTATGATGGATGTGTTACACTTTATATTATACCTACACTTAACACACACTATATGATTGACTAAAACATAATATACACACTCAACACTTTTCTACCCATGCACATAATTACTGATTATTAAAATGGCACACAGCAGTTAGTTCGACAGTCACCATCAACAGGAGCGAACTCACCAATACACTTATTAACAGCCATCTACATTAGTAAAGTATTATTTTTAATGTAATAATTAATATGGATCAATAAACCAAACAAGTCTTAGTATTGATAAAATACCTCATACACAGTGCTCTAACTCCCAGCTACGGAAAACTTATCCATAAGGAATAGAAAACCTTCCCTGGATAACTAATATCGTAACAAGGTCCCCCGACTACGTTGCACGAAAAACGATTCTGAACGGAGATGATTTGTCAGTCTAGGATATATTACGAGTACCTATATTACCTATATTTAAATTATAATATATTTTCATACACTCACAAAATTTTTTCTACATTGACCCTAGAGTTTTTTTTTTGCAGTTATTTAAAGGAAAACTTACGGAGATCCTTGTGTTGAGTTTTTTAACCACATGTATAAATCACAACAATTTTATGAATTTTAACTTCATAATTCCATGCAAATTTTCGCGATTTTTACATATTTCGTAAACATTTGTACTTTAAATGCTTATAAACAAAAATGGTGACAAACGATTTTTGATTTATTTTTATTACGATAAGTAAGACTTATAATAAACATTATCTTAAATTGTTAAGAATTTTTGTAGGCACTAAAAGGAAAAAAAACTTATACAAATCGAAAATTTACAGATTTACAATAATTCGTATTTGAGTTAAGGCAAAATAAAAAAATCGATTTTGTCGAAAACTGATTATGCGTAATAAAATTCCCGTTTTTTCGTTACTTTTTTGAATTTTCACTGAAGCTTTTGAAAACTACTGTACATTTTTTACTTTTGACGGCTCCAAAGTACATACCTACCAACTGGATAAATTTTAGTTTTCAAAGAGTGGCTGATGTCAAAAATCAAAGCATTATTTCTACTTCAAACGTGATGACAGACCCAAAAAAAAAAAAAATTAAATAAAAAAACATAACTCATAGTAAAATCAATACATATAAGATTTCAATATCAATATTTAGATTGTATTTTCATCAATAAAGTTTCTTTCACTAGTTAATAAACTTAATATGTAAAATGTATCGAAAAAGTGTTTAAGCTAATTAGCAACAAGATCAAATGGATCTAAATCCCAACTGGAAACTACACTCAAAATAAAAAATCATAGAGTTTTGTGTTCTATAAGACCCGTACATTTTAGATTCACTGACAAAAAAAAATATGTACATTAAACTCATTAAAGTAAAATCAATACCTCAAAGGTATTACCTTTCAATGCTCTTGTCGGAGTTTTAGCAAAAAAGTCTTATACCTGTCCTTTAAAATAATTTGTGGTAGAGGCTAACACACCAACTCTATTCAATATTATTAGTCATTGATTAAAAATTGCTTACTTAAATTACACCTTTCAATGACGGAGTACCTCTACTGAAAGTCTTCTAAACACTACGGCTATGAATAGGTTCACTTTTTTATTATTTTTTGAAAACTGAAAATATTGCTCTTATAATTTGACATATGTATATACACATAATTTCGATTAATTTTACTGTGAATGTATCCATTATTTAAAATTAAAATCTAGCTAGTTCAAATATAAAAACATACCTAAATGATTGACAAAATTATAAAAAGAAAGCCTACATTCTAAATACTTTAAAATCATTAAATCTATTGTTCATAAAAAACCATAAGTTAGGTATCATATCAATTGATAGGTAATTTTTATGTTATATGGCTTTATTAATATTGGAATTATTAAAATTAATTTGTGTTAACGAAATGCATTTGCTTGTAACTAAAATGTGCTAACCTGTGAAAATATTTTTTAAAAATAAAAATTAAATGGGTGGATGACTGATAAATCACTATACAAGTTAATTTCAAATTATTTTTCGAAATATTCTACCGAAAAACTTGAAAATTCATTGCAAACATTTCAAATCAATCACTTGATTTTCACTTTAATCATAAGATTTGATGAATATTTTATAGTTATAAAATATATACCATACACTTATTAATTATTATCGGGTATTCTCTGTCCATTATAGAACAACGTAAGTTGATTTAATTTTAAACGATTTATATTATGCATCTTAAATTCTTAAATATGTTTAAAGTTTAATCTTGTGTTTATATTATATCCAACATGATTGAAATAGGTAAGTAGTGTGATTTTTTTTTAAATATCTGCCTTCAATTTTCCGAGTTTCTAAAAAAAAAGCTGTTAGTTAAAAGTTATAATCTATTACAATTAAATTAATTTGAAACTACGTGTTTATAAAGTTTGATTCAATTCATGACCTTGTGGTAGAAAAAAATTATGAATATGTTATAAGTTATAACTAATAAGAACTCTATTTCAAATTAAGTTCAAATGATGTTTCTACCCTAATTATTATGTTTCGAAATTTATACTCTACCGAAAACTTGAAAATCCATTGCAAACATTTCAAATAAATCACTTTATTTTCCACTTTAATCATAACATTTTATGTCATATATAATTTGCGAATTTTCATGATTTTTACGTATGTAGTCAAAATTTAAACTTTGAATGCTTATAAAAAAATTATGGCTATGTACTTATTTTATTTTTAAACTGCTATAGTAAAAATATGTTAGGAGCTTTATATTAAATTATCAAATCTTAGATTCAGAAAGAAAAACTTTTATGAATTTCAATCTAAGATAATTTGAACATTGTCACGTAATTTTTACGTATTTAGTCAAAATTTGAAATTTAAATGCTTATAAAAAAAAAAATCGTGCCAATGTATTTTTAATATTTTTCAACTGCTATTGTAACAACATGTTAGGTGTCTTGAATTAAATTTTCAAACTTTTCTACCCAACAAATAAATTTTTATCGATAATTATAGAAAAATTAAAATGTCAGTAAACAGGTCAAAACAAATCAAATACTTTGAAAATTTTGAAAATATATAAAATGCCTTTATAAACATTGAGTGAAAATCTCAAGTATTTGCGATCATTTGTATTAGAGTTACACCAAAAAAAGAAAATCACTAAATGAGAAGTCTATTGAAAATCCATTAAGTAAAAATTTAATTTTCAAACGTTTGAAAAAATTGAATTTGAATTTCCGTTGGACATTTTTTTGTGATAAAGATTGAGATAATTGTAAGGAATCTTGTATTAAATTTTCAAATTTTAGATTTAAAAAAAATATTTTTTATGAATTTCTAGCTTAAAATAATTTGCGATTTTTACGTATTTTGTCAAAATTCAAACCTTGAATGATTATAAAATAAAATTGTGACCAAGTATTTCTTTTATTTTCAACTGATATTGTAACAATATGTTAGAAGCCTTGTATTAAATTTTCAAGTTTTTCTACCCAACAAATAAATTTTTAACGTTATTCATTAAAAAAAAAACTAATAATGATTGAAAGTTGCATATGCCTACAAGTAGTTCAACTTAAATTTAAAAATTGCACGGTGTATATAATATACTTATATAAACATTCTTTGAAAATTTCATGTATCTAGGGTCATTTGTTTTAAACTTACATCAAAAACCAAAATTGATTTTGTCGAAAATTGATTGTACGTAAAATTTCCCGTTTTCTCCTTAATTTTAAGTTTCTTTATCTCAATTATTTAGAAAAAAATTTTTACTTTTGACCCCTCCCAAAGTACCAACTAGATTAACATTCTGATCTAAAAAGGTACTAATCGAAGCATTTTTACTGCCCCAAAACGTGATGACAGACACCAAAAAAAAAATTTAAAAATTTAAAAATTAAACATTAAAAAGACCACACACATTATGGTAAAATCAATACATTCCTCGCTCCGCTCAGAATCTAAAATTAAGTCGAATACCTGTCCTTTAAAATACTTTATAGTAAAGGTTAACACACCAACTCTATTCAATATTATTAGTCATTGATTAAAAATTGCTCACTTAAATTACGTCTTTCAATGACGGAGTACCTAGTACCTCTACTGAGTCTTCTAAACACTAGGGCTATTAATAGGTTCACTGTCTTATTATTTTCTGAAAACTAAAAATATTACTCTTTTAATTTGTGATGACGTATGTATAAACACATAATTTTGATTAATTTAAAATTCAAATCGTGTAGGTAGTTCAAATATAAAAACACAAATGATTGACAAAATTACAAAAAGAAACACCTACATTCAAAATACTATAAAATCATGAAATCTATTGTTCATAAAAAACCATAAGTTAGGTATCATATTTTATAATTTATATTATTAAAATAATTAAATAACCATAAAATTATTTTATTTTTTTTCTAGTAGATGGTAGTAGGTATTTTTTATGTTATTTGGCTTTATTAATATTGGAATTATTAAAATTAATTTGAGTTAACGAAATTCATGTGCTTGTAACTAAAATGTGCTAACCTGTGAAAATATTTTTTATAAATAAAAATTAGATGGGTGGATACTGATAAATCACTATACAAATTAATTTCAAATTATTTTTCGAAATATTCTACCGAAAAAATTAAAAATTTATTGCAAACATTTCAAATAACTCATTTGATTTTCCACATTAATCATAACATTTGATGAATATTTTATAATTATAAAACGTATTATACAGTCATTAATTAGTATCGGATATTCTCTGTCTATTATAGAAATACGTAAGTTGATTTAATTTTAAACGATTTATATTATGCATCATAAATATCTTTAAAGTTTAATCTTATGTTTATATTATATCCAACATGATTGAATTAAGTAGTGTGATTTTTTTTTTAAATATCTGTATTCAATTTTCCGAGTTCCTAAAAAACAAAGCTATTAGTTATAATATATTATAATTAAATTAATCTTAAACTACGTGTTTATAATGTTTAATTCAATTCATGACCTCATGGTAGAAATAGAATCATGAATATTTTAAAACTAACAACTCCATTTCAAATTAAGTTCAAATGATTTTTCTACCCTAACTATAATGTATCGAAATTTATATTCTACAGATAAACTTGAAAATTCATTGCAAACATTTCAAATAAATCACTTGATTTTCCACTTTAATCATAACATTTGATGAATATTTGTTTTTTATTATTCATGGTACAGCTTAGAGTTATTAGCTTGTAACAAAATTAGGTATTTAGAACATACTAAAATATAGTTATACAATAGATTCTTAAATTAGATTATACATATCAATTTGTTTTAAAAATGAGGTTATTTTGTTGGTGTTGTCATAGGTAGGGCTGAGGGCTTTATAGAGGTTTTCGGGTAATTTTAGATTTTTTCTGGTATCTATATGAGTAGTATAGGAGGGGGCACTTGAGCACACTTTTCCTAAAAATATCAGTAAAAGATCACAAGATTGATTTTAATCAGAAAATCATCACAAACAGTAAACTTTATCAGAAACGCTAGCTTAATCAGAAATAGAACACAAAATGAAATAAAACATAAAAAGATCAGTAAACTGTAATTAAACATAAAAATATCAGTAAACTGTAATTAATTATAAAAAGATCAGTAAACTGTAATTAATCAGAAATAGAACACAAAATGAAATAAAACATAAAAAGATCACTAAACTGTAATTAAACATAAAAATATCAGTAAACTGTAATTAAACATAAAAAGATCAGTAAAATTGATTAAATCACAAATAGATCACAAAATGAAATGCAATAATAATTAAAATATTTTTCATAGAACTTATGATATTAATAATTGAAAATTGAAATGCAATATTTCAATATTAGAAAATATTGAAATGTAATATACAATCGTAAAATATTTTAATATATTATTATATTTACTATTATAAATAATAGAAATGGAAAATAATAACGATTGTGAATTTTTTAAACTGTTAGAAAATCAAATCAAAGAACGTGAAATACAATTATTTTAAGTATGTGTAACATTTTAATAATCATTATTTTTAATAGAAATATTTCTATTAAAAATATTTTAATATATTAGATATATTTAAATACATTTTTTATAATTTTCAATAAATTCTAAACACAAATGACCACATATAGGAGGATCATTATAGTTTTGAAACTTGTCATTGTTATACCACAGATTATCATCACCTAAATAATTTAAAATTTCAGGAGGAGGAGTACTCGAAAATGAAACAAAATATATTTTATATTTTTTATTTTTTTCCATGCAACCCAATGAGAACCATGTTGAGTAGAATTATTTAAATTAAATATCCCACATTCATTTAACCAAGGTTTTTCAGGTAATTCATTTATCATGAAACAACCTCTAAAATTTTTTATATTATTTCCAAATTTAATTATATCAAAATTACTTAACGGTTCAGTATTTATATTTTTTATTTTACTCCAAAAAGTTGTATAACAACCTGGATAATTTTTAACGTTTTTTCTAAATGTTGATATATCGAAATTAATCATTTTTTCGATTTTTTTTTTTTATTTGTCTTCAATCCAGAACCTTTATTTTTTTCCATTTCTTTATTGTGTCGAATTATTTCCTCTTCTATTTTTTTCTTATGTTTACTATCTTTATAACTATCATACAATGCAATTAAAGCTGGAGTAGCTACTGCTGCAGCTTCTAGATAAGGTAAAATGAATGGTAAAAATCCACCTTTAATTTGCTTCGATGTAATCTCCAACCTTACTCCAGAATTTTTTTCTTCGCATTTTTTAATTTATCTATTTGATTTTGATCTAAATAATATTTATTTTCTCCTTTATATATTTTATCACTAGCAATATAAATTGTTGCATTAGAATTTTTTTTATGAGCTTCAGCCAACTTTTTTTTATGGTTTTCAGTTAATTTAAAATGCATTTTATTATACAAAATATTTATTTAAAAAATATTAAATTTTATTCAAATATTAAATTCATTCCTAAATATCTTTTTGTTTTCATTACATTTGCAGATGTCAAAGCAGCAATTTTTTCATTCAAAGAACTATCAGAAGCATAAAATCTTTCCATTGCTTTTTGTTGTAAATTTTTATCAGTGATATGTCTTGTTTTAGTATCTTTATAAAAATAATCATGTTCTCTTGCATATTCGTCTAACTTGTTAATCGGGGGAATATTTTCATCTAAATTTGTAAATGGTCCTAGATAATTATATCCAGGCCAATGTATCGGAGGTAATTTTGAACAATTTAAAAAATCATTAAAAAACCCTGAACCTTTTATAATATCCTTTAATAAATGTGAAATATACGACATTAAATATTCTACACCATTAACGGGAATATCAATTATCTTTTCTATTTTTTTAATACAAAAATTAAGAATTTCAAGTTTTTCATCATGATAAGTGTTTTTCCCGATCTTTCTGCAGATGATATAACATGTAGTCTGTCAATTAATTGTTTAATATTATATTCTAACTTATTTGTTGTTTCTTTTGGTAAATTTAACAAAGATTGTAGTAAATATTCAACACCTTTTTTGGGATTACCAATCAGTGTTTCCATGTTTCGTTTAAACAAATGAACAATACCAAGTTTTTCATTATGAAAACCATAATTTCCCGCTATTTCTTCAGCTAATATAAAATATAGTCTGCCAATTATTTTTATTATATTATCGATATAAATAAATTCAATAGGATTATTTGTATATTTTATTAAACCTTCTCCTTTGGGTAAACTTTGTGATTCTTTCAGTGTTGGTGATTTATCTTTTTTTGATGTTTTTGGTTTATTTTCTTTAGTTTTTGTTGTTGTTGTTAGTTTAATTTTTTCCCAAATAGGTTTAATCATTTCATTATATTTAGCACTTACACTTGATTTAGGTTTTCCTGTGTTAATATAATTATTTTGGTATATTGAATCTGTTTCAATTAATATTTTTTCATAATTTTCAAAATCTTCTTTTGTATAATATTCTGGTTTTGTAACATCTGTATGAGTTAATAATCTCCACATACCTGGGGTTAGTATATGTTTTTTTCCATTTAAAATTATATCATCAATTTCAAATATTATAGGGTATTTTCCGATCATGAATTCATCAGTTTTACTAATATGATATATTCCAAATGGATTAATACCTTTAGCTTCATTTGGTAAAGTTGGTAAATATTTTTGTGCATTTTCACCTAATATTATTATATTTTTAGGCATAGGAGATCCATTTGTTGTTATTCGTGGAGAACTTTTAAGTTTTTTCATAATATCTTAATCTGTTAGTCGTAATAATTCTGGATTACGAGGTTTATAAGGAGTTGTATAAGTAGGTTTATAAGGAGTAGGTATTATCATTTTTTGAATATCATTATCAGTTTTAATAGCAACCTCTTTAACATCATTAACAGATGATTCAACATTTGATAAGGCTTTTAATATTGGTTCATAATGTTTTACTTTTTCTTCTGATGTATATTTATCGTTTAAAACTGTTTTTCTAAAGTTATTTTGTAAATTTTTTTTAAGATTAATTATTTTTTGGATTTCTTTTGGTGTATATTCAACGTGTCCCTGAATAAGGCACGCGTTAGTATTGTCACCTTCATCTTCATCTTTTTTTATAAAATTTAACTTTTTTTCGGATTGTTCTAAATCTGATTTTTTTAAAGTTTTTTGTAAATTTCGTCTAAGATGAATAATATGTTTCATTTTCTATGTTATTTCCTACCTTGGAATTGTTTTGGTCTTCAAATGTTATTTTTTTTTAAATTTTTTTTTAAAATTAATTTTGAATTTGTTTAATATACATTTATTACATAAAAATAAAAAATAATTTTCATCGTTCGTCAATACTTAAAATATCATTACCTTTATTATCATAGATAAAATTTTTTATTTTATTTTTTTTTTTTATTATGTCTATTGTTATGAAACCATATGTTTTTATTTTATTTTATTTATCATATGTTTTACAATAAGTTTTAAAAATGTCTTTAAATTTGTCTAATGGTATAATTTTGCTAATAAAATCGGACCATATTTTTTCAATATAATAATTTGACTGATTAAAAACAATTATAACAGTTAAATTATTTCTTATTGTTTTTATATCTACTGAAGTATAACTTTGTGTTAAATAAATAACACTAATATTCTTTGATCTCGATCTTATAAAATATTCCATTATCAACTTTTGGTCTTCTAAAAGAAAATCATCAATAACCACTACACTATTAGGTTCACAATCATCAACAAATATTATATCACCATCAGAAAAATGAATGTTTATAGAAGATAATAAGATATTCCATCAAATATTTTTTTAAATTTTTTATAAACTGGCTGATCAATATTTTTTGTAAATATATATAGATTTTTATATGGAATCCAATAACTTATAATCATATTATACAACAAAGTTGTTTTACCACAGCCAGATGCTCCTACCACTAAAACTCTTGAAGGTATTTCAAATAAAGATTTTTCTTTACTATCATCTTCAATATATTTTTTACCATTAATTTATACATTTATATAAAAAAAAATATGTATATTTGCTATTATAAATAATAATGTATAATATTTAAAAAAAATACGATCAATATATTGAAAGATCTCAATATAAAACTTTTTTACCTGTGAATAATTCACAACTTAATACACCTAATAAAACTACAATTTTTTGAATAGATAATATGGATGATTTTCTGAGCATTAAAGATGCAAAGTTTTATATTTATGGTAGATATTTGCAAAAAGATGGAAAAGATTATCCTAAAGAATCAAAAATACAACTAATTGATAATTTTCCTGCATTTTTATTTACTAGAAATGAAGTTATAAAACATGGTAAAGTCTTGGATGAAATCAAAAATCCAGGAGTTGCTAGTATAATTAAAGGTGTGTTAGATTTTTCTGTGGATCCAAACGGACCAATTATAAGCTCAGGATTTTCGAGCAAATATAAAGGCGGAGGTCGTTTTAATGTTATGGGTAAATTATCATAATTCGGATTAGGATGGTTTAAAGACCAAATATATCCTGTTTTCCAAGGTGATATGGAAATAATTTTTACGAGAAATACATATGATGATGCATTGTTAAAAAAAGTTGTTATAGGAACAGAAGATGGAAAAATTATTATTGATGAATTTACACTTAGAATTCCAATTTTAGAATTCAATCCTATGTATAAAGTTTTATTGTTAAATGATTTAAAAACAATTTCTCAAGAAAAAAAATTTATTTTTAATTTTAAATCATGGCAATGTATTGAAGAAAGAAATATATCAAGAAAAACTATAAAACTCGATTTAACAACTCAATATCGAAGTCTTAATAGTTCTTTGTTTTCCGGTGTGGTATTTCAAACAAACAAGTTAAATACTCAAGAACATGATCCTTGTAATGTGAAAAATTTTAGGTTTGAAATAAATGGAAGACGTTATCCTGAAGAAACTCAAGATCTAGATTTTAAGAATGAAAAATATTGTGAAGCTTATGATAGTTTGATGGATTATAAAACTCATCAAGAACTTCCTTTGATGTATAATGATCCAAACGATTTTAAAACATTTAGAACAATATACCT
Source organism: Diuraphis noxia (assembly GCF_037042655.1). NCBI lineage: Eukaryota > Metazoa > Arthropoda > Insecta > Hemiptera > Aphididae > Diuraphis > Diuraphis noxia. Next base: position 101,240,845 of record NW_028301711.1, on the reverse strand, counting down.
TGTAAACATGACTAGACAACCAACAAATATTTCTGCAACTAAACAAAATATGATTTTACATGTGGATTTCAATGAAGATTTACCTAAAAATACAATTTGCTATGTGTTTTTCGTCAGAAATGATGAATTTTTATTTGATATTGAAAAAGGAACAATTGAAGAATCTTTTACTGATTAAATTAGATAATAGATTTACACTTCTTTTAAGAGAATTATTTTCATGTCTTTCTGACAACAATAATAGTACTCCACCTCTTTCTGGAATAAATTTTTGTGTTTTCAATAGAAATATTTCTATTGAAAAATAATTTTAATATTTATTTTGTTTTTTTTAGTAGGAAATGAGGGGTGGGTGGGTCCAATACAGCCAGCCCTTTCTTTCTATTGAAAAATAATTTTAATATTTATTTTGTTTTTCTTCAATTAGATCAAGATAAACAATAAAATCATCACCAAAATTAACAATATCACCATTTTGATCAAGAATATATATTTTTATCTTTTGAATTGTTCTTACATTTACTTGTCTGTACATTATTGGATTACATCTTATAAAAGGATTATTTGAATCATAATAAAAAACAAACAAAAGTTCCTCTTCGATAACTTTTTCATCAATAGATGAAACAGACTTTTCAATTATGTTGCAATGTACTTCTAATAATTGTTTATTTATATTATTATCTAATTTTTCAGAATCTCCTACATGTTTATATAAAAAATTATTATCAATCCCTAAACTTAATTTTAAATTTTCGTCTATCAAACAAGTATTTTTTGAAGTTAATTTAATAAAATTATTATCATTTAGTAATTTGATATTTGAAGGTAATATACTATTCAATTGATCAATTGAATAGTTACCTTTAATTTTAGTTTTATATATTTTATCAGATTTTTTTGTTTGGCTAAATATAACACCGTTTATATTTTTTAAAAAACATTGTGTATAAAAAATTGGTTTGTTTGATCCTGTTATTGTATATTCAATATCAGGACCTAGTTTCCATGAATCAGGCCATACCCTATTTATAGGGATTAAATATCCCATATAATCAAAACCTAAACAATTTGATAAATATTCATCAAAACTTAGACCGATTGAGGCTGTAATATTTAAAAAATCATCAATTAATTCAAGACTTATTTTAGGAAAATCATAACAATTCATTAAATTTTCAATTTCATTTATTGTGTATATTCCTATTGGAATTTCAATCTTCGGTATTTCACCATTTCTACCTAATCTAATTATACATTCTTGATCTATATTTATATATTTTTCTTCAGAAGTAGGACAATACATTAAAGTATTACCAACTAATGAAAAATCAAATTCTGTATTTTCAAATCCTAAATTTTTTTTAAATTTTTCATCTAATTTATAATAACAAGGAGATTCAATTTGAATTTTTTTATTATTATAAGATAAGAATACCGGTTCAATTAATTTATTTAAATATGAAATGCTATATATACCTTTTTTTATATATATTTCTCTATGTTCAATTTCTATTTTACAATCTGATTCAATATTAATCAAATTTAAACTTTTTAAATACATTGATTCGAGACCTATTTTGAATTTATTATTATCATTGAATTCTGGTTGTGGTAAATGAATATAACCATTTTTTTTTACTTTTATAAATACCATTTATAAAAGTTTATATATTTTTTTTTCTAATTTATTCAAAATCAATCAAATGCATTGATTTTCCTTTGTTTAATTTTTTCATTCCTTTATAAATAAGATTAAATTTTGTTTTCGAATTTTTATATAACGATATATTTTCATCTGTCATTTCATCATTATCTAAATATCTATTTGGTAAAAATACTCTAATTTTATTATCTAATACAACAGTTATTGTTTTACCATGCTCTGTATCAAAATATTCGAAAAAAGTCACCTCATATTTTTTTCCTTGTTCTAATGTATCTAATTTTACAAAATCATATTGAGTGTTGCCGCATTTATTTAAAGATGCTTTAAAATTTTCCATTTCTATTATTTATTATAATAAAAATAAAAATTTTTAAACATCGAAACATTAAAACATACATTTAAGCATGACAACATAACTATGTAAATCAATTAATTATATTCACGTTGTCGTTGTTGATTTTCATATGAAAAGTTGCCCTGCAGATCTGAAGGGCAACTTTTTATATAATTAATTATGTTCACGTCGACGTTTTGTGTTTTTACGTTGTCGTTATTGATTTTTACGTTCACGTTCACGTTCATGTTCACGTTGTTCTATTATCTTTATTGTCACATTGCGGAAATAAAGCATATTCTTAAGTTTCTTAAGTTTCTTGATTTCATGTTCATATTCTTCACACTGTTTTTTACGTAGTTCGATTTGAGATAATACCAGGTTAAATATATTATATTCATTATAATCACTATCACTATCATATTTACCATTTTCACGTAGACATTGTTTATTTTCATGTTTACATTCGATGATCAAATTAGTAGGTAATGAAAAAACAACATAACTACGTTGAATAATTACGTATAACTGTATAAGTATAAGATGAATAATTACGTATAATAATAATAATATATAATATATCAACGTTTGTGTAGCTAGACTGATTATTTTTTTTTAACATCCGGTATTGAATATCTTATCATATATACATATATATATATATATATATATATATATATATATATATATATATATATATATATATATATATATATATATATATATATATATATATATATATATATATTATGAGGTTTTTATTTATCGAATTATTTAAATAGTGTTTAAATATCATTTATACATGTCCAAGTGTTGTAGCCTGGTCAGTTAATGCGTTTGTTTTAAATGTGTTCTTAGTAAGATCGTAATTAGTGGGGAATGTGTGGCACCGCATATTCTCCTGCTAATTTAATCATGCTTTGAAGACGTTTACAGTAAATTTGATAGGTGTAGGCGCCCACCTATCTAGTTCTACTGAAAAACTGTAGTTGACGATCAACAACACTTGGATAATTTCTCCCTCCCACGATAGCTTTACAGATATCTGTAAAAGAGTTCCGGCCTCCTTTTTTCATAACGGGTATCTGTAAAGCTGGGAATGATTTTACCGATTTTTTGCATTTTTTTTCAGATTTTTTTTTTCAATTGAAAATATTTGTTATTATTATTATTATTAAATATTTTAAAGTCTGATAATTCATTTAATAATTGATATTATCAAGTCGGAACAGCACAGATATTATTTATTATACTTATCTACACTATATACTAAAAGTTTACCCCTCACTTCATATTTTTGATTTAAGTATAACTCCGGTAATATTTATGTTAGAAAGTTCATTTTTGCTTTAAACATTTTTAATTTTAATTCTCTTTAAGTCCCCCTCGTAGTCTGATAGTCTAAAATTATTTCCAAAGATTTTTGGAAAAATCAAAAAAAAATTTTTTTGCAATATAAAATGAGCGATGAATTATTACAAACTATACATTGTCTTAAATGTAAAAAAAGAACAAAAAATTTAAATCCTATTAAAATGCAAACAGTTAATGGTCGATGGAGAATTTCAACAAAATGTTTGGATTGTAAAACAAATAAAAGTAAATTTACAACATCATCTGAAATTGAACAACCCGTCACCAATAAATCTATAAATCAAAATATTTCAAATAATACAGACAAATTTTTATTAGCTAAAGAACTTCATAAACCAGTCAGATTAAGATTTCCTAAAAGAAGGATTATCACTAAAGGTATTGATGATCTATGGGCTGCTGATTTAGTTATAATGAGAAATTATTCAAATGAAAATAAAGGTTATTGTTATATAATTACTGTTATAGATACTTTTTCAAAATTTGTATGGGCATTACCACTCAAAAATAAAGATGGTATTAGTGTTTCAAAAACATTTGAAAAAATAATAAAACAAGCTAAATCACAAAAACATCAACCACCAAAATTACTACATGTAGATAAAGGCTTGGAGTTTGTAAATAAACATTTTAAACAAACTTTGGAAAAATATAATATTCATATGTATCATACTCAAAACGAAGAAAAATCTGCAATTATTGAGCGATTTAATAGAACATTAAACGGAAAAATGAGAATAAAATTTGAAATGCAAAAATCTAAAAAATGGTTTAACATTTTACAATCTTTAATAGATGAATATAATTTTGATGATATACATAGATCTATTGGTATGAAACCTTGTTAAGTAAATAAATCTAATGAAGACCTTGTTCTACGCAAATTATTTTATACAAAACACAAACCTAAATTAAAAATAAAATTTAGCGTGGGTGATAGAGTCAGAATAAAAGCATATAAAAAAACATTTGCTAATAAATATAGTAATAATTGGACAACAGAAATATTTATAGTTAATGAAATTTTAAACACAAATCCTATAACCTATAAAATTATAGATTTAAATAATGAAGAGGTTGAAGGGAGTTTTTATAACGAAGAAATGCAAAAAACAAAATTTTAATTGTTATTTAAAAATTCTATAAAATGTTTTTTTTTATATCTAAAATCGTGGCCGGAAATTCCGGCCACGATTTTATTATCATTATCATTGAGAAATTTATTTATTTACATTTATTTATGATTTTAAAAATCATAAATAAAAACATAAACAATTTCTTTTAATTGTAACCGTATGGTATTGTATCATAATCTGGTAATATTATTCTTTTATCATAACCAAACGAGAATTTTTTGTAACTTTTTTATTAACTATAGTTTTAGTTAGTGTATCACGTGTTATTTGATTGTATTCTAGTTCTATATTATTATCTTTATTTTTTTGTTCAATTAATTTTATCATTGATTCACCGTTAAGTTTTAACAAATTTTGATAATTCAAAGTAAAACCCTTTATAACCGTTATAAATTTATTATTGTTTAGTTTATAATAATAACATTTAGGACCTGTCGATGCCCAATCTGTTATATATACATTTTCACCTAATTCATCAGTCTATTCTCCCAACATTGTTCCTGTTTTAACTTTATTATAACCGTTATCAATATAGAAAATAGAATCTGTATCAAAATAAACTACAGCTCTACCTAATTTATCTAACATTTCATATAATTTTAATCTCGCACTAGAAGTTGTAAATAAAGCTATTAAAATATTTGTATTATGAAAATTTTCAACGTAATAATCTTTATAATTATAACACATTTGTATCATATTGTCGTTTAATAATTTTATATTTATATTTTCTAATCTATCGTCTAATAATATCTTATAGAATTGTTGTGGGTTTGCAACAAACTCAGTTTTTTTCATATTTTGTCTTTGTCCAAATTTTCCCCATAAACTATTTAAACACAGTTTTGCTACAGCTCGTCTACCAGGATTATCACCTAAATTATCTTTATCTAATAAAATACCCATTTTATCGAAAATTGCTTTTATATACTCATCATTAGAACTATAATTATGTTTTGAATTTTCTAATTTTATTTTCATAAAATTATCAACATACTTACTCTTTAAATAAATCTGTTGTTTTTTCTTCAAAATTCCATACTTCATAAATTTTTGTTATAATGTAACCTTTTTCCAAAGCTTTATTAACTTCGTCTGTTGTCCATGTTCCTATAAATTGTCTTTCATTTTGAGAATGATTACATTTTTGATTTTGATCTATAGAACATTTATAACACAATGGAGGTAAAATTTTACATTTAATTATTCCAAACCAATTTTTATCATATACTTTTGGTTTCAATGTTTTTTCAGGATGTCCAACAGGATAATAATCATAATAATTCACAGTTGGATATAAACTACACACATCAATATAACGCATTTTTGTATTTTTTACTCTTAATTTTGTAGCATTTGTTCTACCTCCAAAGAAAGCGTCTCTTGGATTAATAGGTTCAGCTATATCAGCATTTCCATTTTTTTGTATGTATTACTATTTATCCAATCACATTCCCATTGTTCAACAAGATTATAACCTGCTTTTTTTATTGATGTACTTCTTTCAATTGTTTTTTCATACAAATCTTCCATTGTTGCATGATTTACCTATATTATTTATAGTTTCTCTATCTTTATAACATTTAGTACAACCGTGCCAATAACATCCATAATATTGATAAACTGTTTTTGATTTATTATCAAATCCGTCTACTTTAGCTCCTGCTATTTTTTTTTCACCGCCGTTTAATGCATATAAGATATTTTTATTATCATAGTGTTTTAACCACGTTATCGATTGTTTTGAATATTTTTCATTTTTTTCTTTATCTAAAACAGCTATAGTATCTTGTAACAAATATTTTGATTTATAAATAGACATACAAACACCTGCTATAGTCGTATATCGAAAAGGATCTATATTAGCTATTTCCAAAAACTGTTTTCTGAATTCTAAACCACTTCTTCGTAAAATATCTACATCTGAATTACAGTAAGACTCTAATTCTTCTTTAAAATTAAATATATAATTTTCCTTAATTTTACTATCATACCATTTTTCAAATTCTTGTTTATTCTCTGTTTTCATTGTCTTGTATCCGTAATATTCTTTATCAGGTAATACGCCTATATAATCTTTATTTTCCACTGTATTAAAGAAATGTGGGAAGTAACCTTTTTTCAACTCTTTAAGACCAAAAGTTTTGGGAAAACTACTAAGTGGAGCTTGAATAAAATTACTACTATCTTTTATTTTTATATTTAAACATTTAATTTCTAATAACATTAGTTTTGTACCACTATAAATTGTAAATGGTTTTAGAGTGTTATCACCCGAGTATTTTAATATAAATTGTGAATCGTATCCTTTTGCGTAATGAGCTATGAATGTATAACCGTTATATTTAGAGGATATTATATGCTTACAAAATTCTTCGTTTGTATCAAACATAATTTCATTTCCATCAAAATCATGTGCAATTATTTTATTTGCGATATAAGTTCCTGTTTCTTGTTGAGCTTCATAATCAAAAAACATATATTTTTCTGTGTAAGTACAATCTTGATATTTTTTATTACCTTTATAACATTTATAACAATCATCACGATCAATACATTTACCTCCTTTTGATATTCTAGGTTGCATATAACATTGGTGTTCATTTATTTTCACTTCTTGTTTACAATTTCTACATTCATTATAACCACATAAATGTTCCTTATTTCTTAATGCTATTTTATTACATTCAATACATTTGTAAACATATTCACATATATAATTATGTTTATCTAAACATTCTTGATTAAAACAATATCTATAACATTTTTCACAATATATTCTATTTTTCGTACTACTTAAATGTTCAAATCTCGTACCAAAATCTGTACATAATTTACATACATTGTATTCTTTAACACATTTATGTTTATCTTTATTTTAATATGGTTTATCACACTTTTCACAATAATAAGACGATCCGTAGAATCCTTTAGCTAATGTAATAACATTAAAATGATTACCATTTTTATACAAATAAATTTTAGTTTCTTTATCATCGCCCTTATAAATTAAAGTATTTAAATTTTCAGCACAAATAACATTTATTTGTATATCTAGTGCAAGTTCCACATTCTTAATATCATTCAATGTAAAACCTTCTTCGTTATATTCTGTTAACATATTACATAATTCTAATGCTAAATCTTTTTGAATTTTTTTACCCATCTTCAATTGTTTAATTTTATTGGAATCGAATTCATATCCTAAAATATTATTTGTTTGAGTAGATAATGCAACAACAATAGCTCTGGGACAACATAAATTATCATTGTTCTTAATCTGAATAATACTATTTTTCGTTTTTATATTTTCTGATAAATTTATTATTTTAGTGCGATTTGAACCTCTTGGTATTTTTACTAATTTAACTTGAAAAGTAGTTTCTATAATATCAATTGTTTCAGCTGAAGTTAATGTGTTACCAATTATTTTTTTTAAGTTTGATAAAAAATTGTCAGATTTCATTCCAGTAGATCTAGTATTATTTAAATTTGAATTCATTACTATAATATTTATTTGATCACCTTTTTCGTAATTTGAATTTTTTTGGAAAAAAGTTTAACATCTCCTCTAGAGCTTTATGTGTATAATCAATTTTGTATTTTGTATTACTTAGTTTAAGATCTTTTATTAAAGTTTCTCTAAAATAAATTTTATATTCAGCTTCATGTATCTTAAATTTCTTTTGCACTTGTTTATTCAATTGAATTACATCTATCAACTCAAAAACCTCTGGTGTTTTTTCTAATGAACTATTAAAATAATTTTCTTCGGTGAAAAATGTTTTTTTCTAACTTCTGAAACGGATTATTGTTTAAAACACGTCCAATGCCGACGTCGGATATGCTTCGACACTGGATACCGACGCGCCTGGTCGGTGTCGGAGCGTGTCCGACAAACGTTATATGTATTATTATAGTGGAATAATATATTCGGCTTTGAGTGTATGACTATAATATTTGTGTTGGCTACTCAGTATATATTTTTAAATACGTTGGTACAATTGGTTTTTAGTTTCCGCCTTTTTGTTGATTGTGGGAAGGTTTTATCTATAACCATGTATTGATACAAAACACTTGTTATTTTCTATCGTCCAATGCTATCAATATTCTTTTTTTTTTTCAGAAAAATGTAATAAATGCATCGACAAAACAATATATACGTCAATACTTCCACAATTATTGTTCGTATGTCATGTCGTATGTATCATAATAATTATATACATGATTAGGCGAACGTAGATTATTGAAATAATATGATAACAAATTCGTAATTCGTTAGCACCCGACCTTATTTTTTTAAATTAACAAATTTAATTAACAATAATACAAATGGATCTTCCTCCTGGTCCATCTAGAGAGCGATCTCGAAGTCCTATATATAACAAAACAAAAAAAACTAAAATATTAACCGACAAAGAACTCTTATTACTTTTGGAAAATGATAAATGGTTATCATCGGAGGATGATTTTGATGGCAGTTCTGATGATAATTTTGAGGGCAGTTTGGTTGATGATTTCGATAACATGGCAGAAGTTGAAGAAGGTAATTCAAATAATGATTCTCATTATATGTATTTAGATAGTAGTACGATGAATGAGATGTCTGATAACTCTAATAATAGTCTTAAAAAAGAGCCTAACAATTATGAAATTTCCTGGTTATCTGATCCTGCAAATGCAAACTATATTCCATTTACAGCTACACCAGGTTTGAAATGTGTACCCGAAGGAAACGCTCCTATTGATTATTTTAGATTATTAGTTACTGATAGTTTTTTTGATCTTCTTGTTGAGGAAATAAATGCATATGCACTTGATATTTTTTTAAATCAAACACACGAAAGTGCAAGAATAAATAATTGGGTAGATACCAACAGAAAAGAAATGGAAATTTTTATTGGCTTATTGTTTCATATGGGAACAATTAGATTAAGTAGATTGGAAGATTATTGGAAAACCAGTCGACTTTTCAACATTCCGTGTTTTCGTGAATATATGAGTCGTAACAGATTCATGTTAATATTATGTGCATTGCATTTCACTCGTAATCCGAAAGAAGGAGAACCTACTCCTCATAATAGGTTGTATAAAATCCAGTGTTTTGAATTATTTTAATTCAAAAATGGAAGAAGTTTATGAACCATCTAAAAATTTATCTATAGATGAATCTATGATTTTATGGCGTGGGCGTTTGGTATTTCGCCAATACATTAAAAACAAACGACACAAATATGGCGTAAAATCATATATGTTGACTGAACCCTGGGGTTTTATACATAGGGTTATGGTTTATTCTGGACAAGGTCATGATATATCTAATACTATGAGTCATACAGAGTATGAGGTTTTTATACTTATGAATGGATTATTTTATGAAGGCCGATCACTATTTATGGACAACTATTATAATAGTGTCCATCTATCAGAACTGTTGTTAGAAAAAAAAACATTTGTCACAGGAACTCTACGATCAAACCGCAAAAACAACCCTAAAGATGTTATTGATAAAAAATTGAAAAAAGGAGAGTCTATATATCGGTATACAAAAGAGGGTATTTATGTCTTAAAATGGAAAGACAAGAGAGATGTTCTGATGATAAGTTCTGAATTTTCTCACTCAATGTGTGAAGTTAGTTCTAGGACAGAAGTAAAACAGAAACCTATAATCGTAAAAAAATATAACGAAAATATGTCAGGAATAGATCGCCAGGATCAAATGGCATCATACTACCCCTGTGAAAGGAAATCCTTGAGGTGGTATAAGAAAATTGGTGTGCATTTTATGCACTTATTGTTAATAAATTCATATTTTCTATATAATAGAAACGTAAAAAAAATATCACTGTACGACTACAGGATCTCAGTTATTGAAAGTTTATTACCTAAAAAAGACAATAAAACACAGAAAAATTCTGAGGTGAAAAAAACTGAAGCACATTTACCCAAAAAAGTTGAAAAAAACAGATATTATAAAAAACGCTGTAAGGTTTGTGCTGATAAAAAATACGAAAAGAAACTATATATTACTGTGATCAATGTGAGGATGAACCAGGGTTATGCTTGGAACAATGCTTCAAAGAGTTTCACAAATAATCGTTATAATTTTGTTTAATTATTTTTTACTTTTATTTTTTTTATTATTATTTTATTACTTATAGACGAAGGCTAGACTGCTTTGCATTTGAAATGATTTATAATATTTGTTTTCTCATTATTTTATTACTTATAGACGAAGGCTAGTCTACTTTTCATTTACAATGATTTATAATATTTGTTTTCTCATTATTTTGTTACTTATAGACGAAGGCTAGTCTACTTTTCATTTGCAATGATTTATAATATTTGTTTTCTCATTATTTTATTACTTATAGACGAAGACTAGTCTACTTTTCATTTGCAATGATTTATAATATTTGTTTTGATATTTATATTGAGATCATATTGTTATATTAATTTGTTAACTATTAGAATTGTTATTAAAACATTATAAGTATTTGTTATTTGTTATGTGTCTTATCATTCGTTATATTTTATATCAAAAAATAAAACCATCATGTTTTAGATTCTAATAATAATTTACCTTTCATGATATCAAAATCTTTAAAATAATAATTATATATTTATATTGATAATTATACTAAAAATAAATATATAAGTATAATATTATATGTATTATTATTTACAATTCAAAAAATAAATGCTTTAGCATATAGCGTGTCGGATGCGTGCCGACGTCGGCCATATGATGCATCGTCACACCGTATGGCCGGCGTCGTGACGTATCCGACGGCGTCCATGTTTTTCAAATATTAGCGTGGCGTGTAGCGTAATACGCCAGAATAATGTTGGCATTGAACGTGTTAATGAACTATTATCAGTCTTGAAAATATCTCCTTTAAATTTACGAAAAGGTTGTTGCTTTCTTTTATTTATGATACTTGTTATTAAATTTTCTTTATTAAGTTTGTAAATTGATCTTATATCATAATCTCTTGCTAATGACTTAAGCTCAGAGATTTTTAAATCACGAATTCTATGACCTTTCCTAATTTTTGATATAAGATCATTTTTTTAAAGGGTACTATATCCTTAGTTTATTCTCTTTTGCTATTGACTTAAGCTCAGAGACTTTCATATTTTCTAATATTCTTATGGAATTTATGTTTGCCATTGTTTATTATAATTTTTATTTTTTTTTAAATAACATATTCAATTTCTTTTGAAAGATTTTATTTCATTTTGTGATCTATTTGTGATTTAATCAATTTTACTGATCTTTTTATGACTAATTACATTTTACTGATTTTTTTTTATGTTTAATTACAGTTTACTGATCTTTTTATGTTTAATTACAGTTTACTGATCTTTTTATGTTTAATTACAGTTTACTGATCTTTTTATGATTAATTACAGTTTACTGATATTTTTATGTTTAATTACAGTTTACTGATCTTTTTATGTTTTATTTCATTTTGTGTTCTATTTCTGATTAAGCGAGCGTTTCTGATAAAGTTTACTGTTTGTGATGATTTTCTGATTAAAATCAATCTTGTGATCTTTTACTGATATTTTTAGGAAAAGTGTGCTCAAGTGCCCCCTATGGCCTATACTACTTATATGTATACGGCAGTGGATAAGGAGATGCTTGACTGTGAGAGGTTCTCCGCAGGTTAGGCAAATTGTAGGTTTTTCTCTGCGCATAAGATGTCCATAGGACATCTTTGAGTGACCTATACGTAGTCTGTTGATAACTACTTCATCTTTGCGATTTGATGAATAACCAAACCTAACCAATATGCAGTAGTATTTTTTATTTCTCTTGGTTTGTTATTGGGTGTGTGCCGCTATTCAGATTCACATAAATTGGAACAAAAGGAGTTGATATTTCTATGGATGTCGATGAGTGATGAGTGCGTGCGTATTTCGGTCAGAGGGTTATTTACTGCTTCACGAGCTACTTTGTCAGCTTTCTCATTGCCATCTATTCCACAATGACCTGGTGTCCATATAAACCATATGTTCTTGTTGGCTTTTTCAATGATGTTGCTTATTTTGATTGCTAGGATGCCTGAGTGTAAATTTTTATTTCAGATTGTTTAGAGCGCTTAACGAATCTGTAAAAATGTTAATGATGGAATTGGGTAGTTGAATGGCAAGGTGGATTCCCTCCAGGAGTGCAAAGTATTCCGCCGTATAAATACTGTTAAGGTCTGGCAATTTGTACGATATGGATTGCTCACCGTTTATGATAGCGATCGCAACACCCGAGTTTGTTTTGGAGGCATCGGTATATATTTGTGGTCTAGATGGAGAAGAGTCCATGATTTCATTTAATACATTTTTATATATAATATTTAACTTTTTTTTTTTATTATGATCCGCTAGACTGGTGTTCACAAGAAATGTTGGAACCCTCCAAGGAGGCACCACACTGCATTCTCGTTTGATAATTAAATTTGGATCAATATGAATGTGCGACATTTCATACAATATTCTTAAACCCAGTGGTTTTTTTAGATTGGGATTGGAGCAAAATGTATTTGCATAACGATTTTAAGTTAAAAATGGTAATGTTGAGTTTTCTGGGGAAGATGGGATGTGAGCAATATAATTTAGAGCTAATTTAATTCTACGAATGTGGAACGGAGGTTCTCCAGCGATAGATAAAATGCTTCGAATGCGGCTGCTTCCAATTGCTCCGGTTGCAACTCTTAGACCACTGTTGTGAATTATATCAATTATTTTATGAATATTGGGGTTTGCATTGGTATAGCAGATGGATCCATTGTCTAATTTGGACCTGACGAGAGATCTATATAAGTTGATTAATATATTACTTTCAGCTCCCCATTCAGAATGGCTCAACGTTTTTAAGATGTTGATACTTTTGGTTGTGATTACTTTGGTCTTACTTATATGAGGTTTCCAAGTAAGTCTGCTATCAAAAATCAAACCTAGAATTTTTATGTTGTTTACAAAGGGCACACCCTGTGTTTCCCAAAAATAATCTTGGTTTTGAACTTTGTTTCTTTTTGGTAAACATTATAAATTTACTTTTTTTCTGGTGAGAAAATAAAACATGAGTGGAAGCACCACTTGGAAAGATCGTTTAACCAATCTTGGTGTTGACGAGTCATTGATTTAATGTGCCATAAAAAATGCCTTTAAGATAAATATGTGTGTCATCGGCAAACATAATTGATTTGACAGGATGTGAAATTTCATCAGTTAAGTTGTTGATTAAAGCATGAAAAAGTAGAATGCTAAGGAGGGATCCTTGTGGGACTCCGTTCTCGAGATCAAATTTATCTGACATTTGTTCATTTATTCTTACTTGGAAGGAACGTTCTTTATGAAAACTTGTTATAAATTGTAACATTTGTCCATTAATGTGCCATTTGCTCAGTAGATTTAAGACTCTATGTCGCCAGATTGTGTCATAAAAGCTTTCTGAAGGTCTAGACTAATAATGAGTATCATGGTTTGTTTGTTGGCATAAGATTCTAGTATTTCCGTTTCAATTTTAATATGGCAATCTGAAGTGGAGTGAAATTTCCTAAATCCGTGCTGGTTTGAAGATAAAAGAATGAATCTTTGTACATACCAATTAAGCCTGTTATAAATTATTTTTTCAAGTGTTTTGCTCAGGTTGCATAAGACAGAAATAGGACGATATCCTGAAGGTTTATATCTGTCTTGCACTTTCTTAGGAGTAGGGGTAATACTAGCGTTTTTCCATAATGATGGTATAATACCGGACAACCAAACATTGTTGTACAACTCGAGGAGTAAGCTTTTACCTTTTATGGAGATGTTCTGGAGAAATAAGTACGGTATATACTATGGTCCACAACTGTTATTTTTTTTCCTCCTAAGTTAGAGTTAAGTTCTGACATTGTGATAGGATCGTCGAGAATTGAACCTTGACTTGTTGTTGTTGTGGGGTTCGGTAAGGTAATCAATTCTTAAGTTTCTTTAAATTTCAAAAAGTCTGGATTCATGCTAGAGTTGCTACTGTTAGAGTAAAAACTGTCCTGTTTGATTGGTTATCTCTTTAGGACCTATATAAACGGTTTGGCATACCAACAGTGTTTTAATTTGTGTAAAAGGAACTCCTTTTAATGTTTTAATTTTATCCCACATTATGGTTGGGGAAATATGACTGTATAAGCTACATGTAAAATTTTTCCATGACTTTTTTTCGATTTTAATGAAGTATCTGACTAGCACATTGTTTTTTTTTTTAAATTGCATAAAATATTGTAGGTCTAAAGTTTGTTTGTATCTGTTAAAGGCAGTCTTTTTTTCCGTATAACTTGTTTGATAGTTTTATTCTACCAAGGGGCTGGATGTCTCTTTCCAGAGTAACTAATGAATATTTTATAATTATAAAATATAAAATACACTAATTAATTATTATCGGATATTCTCTGTCGATTATAGCATTTCGTAAGTTTAATTTTAAATAATTATATAATTTTACACGATTTATAATATGCATCTTAAATATATTTAAATGTTTATCTTATGTTTATATTATTTATTTATTTATATAAAAATCAACGGGCCAAAGCCCTTTAACAAAGAAAGAAAAACAATACAATATAAGAATCAATATTATATTGAACATGATTTAAAGAAGTAGTGTGATTCTAAAAAAAAAAAGCTTTTAGTTATAATCTATTATAATCAAATATCAACTTTAAACTAGGTACGCGTTTATAATGTTTTATTCTATGCGTGGCCTGATAGTAGACATATAAGTAAGAATATCTTATAACTATGAAATCTAATTCAAATTAAGCTCAAATGAAATTGCTACCCCAATTATTACTATGTTTTGAAATTTATATTCTACCGAAAAACTTGAAAATTCATTCCAAACATTTCAATTAAATCACATGATTTTCCACTTTAATCATAACATTTAATGAATATTTCATAATTATAAAATATATTATACACTTATTAATTATTATCGGATATTCTCTTTCTATTAGGTGATGGTAAGTTGATTTAATTTTAAATAATTATTTAATTTTACATGATTTATAATATGCATCTTAAATATGTTTAAAGTTTAATCTTATGTTTATATTATATCTAACATGGTTTTAACCATGGGTTCTCAACCTTTTGAGGTCCACGCCCCCTTTCAAACTATTTTATATGTTCACGCCTCCCCCCCCCTCACTACTATAATATTGATATATGCATAACATTTATATGTTAACTATACTTTAATGTTGGTTATTGGATCAATATGAATACAACTTGACGTTTTTTTAATATTAAATGAATTTATTTTCACAAAAAAAATATTTTGTTATAATTTAAAATTAATTTTAACTATTATTAAATATACAATTAATGAGAGGGTTGGCCCTGTTTATTTTTAATCAATTTTTTTATGTTTGTCGACATCTGTGATAATGCGCATCTCAAATCAATCTCCACGTCCAATCGTGCTCGATATTTCGATTTTATATAAGCAAGCACCGAAAAGCCAGACTCGCAGAGGTAGTTGGAAGAAAACTGAGCCAATAACTTTGCAGCTTCATTGGCAACTTCCGGATATATAGCGAGATAACACAGCCAAAATCTTCAACAGTCTTATTTTTAAAGTCTTCTTTTGCAAGTGAATCATTCTTAAGGTCAATGTTTTGCTCTGGAAGATAATCTGGAAGTATGTCCACATCAATTTTGAACGGATCTAATACTAATTTAAATTGGCAGTTCTCTGTAGAAATATCAGGAAAATACTTTGATAGTTGGTCTTTTAAAGATACCAGATGTGCTGAAATCAATTTCTTAAACTCATTCTCGATATTTAATATGTGATTTTCGGTATCATCAAGAAGTTCATTAAGCCGTGGAAAAGATGAGAAATTAGGTTTGGTCGCACAAAGACGGCGTTGCCACAATGATATTTTTTCTAAAAAAGCTTGAATTGTATCGTACGACTTCAGAATATTTGTATGTCCTTGAAGTTTTAAATTTAGAACATTTAGGAATCCAAAAAAGTCTATTAAATATGCTATATAAAAAATAAATTTCACATCTGTAAACTTGTTGTATAGATCTATTTTCCCAGCACTCATTAAAAATATTTCAATCTCTGACTTTAAACTGTACATTCTATCAAGCATATTACCTTTAGACAGCCAACGAACTTCTGTGTGATAAATAAGAGTTTGATGGTCACTTTGCAACTCATTACACAAAACATTAAAAATTCTAGTATTTAATGCACTAGATTTTACACAGTTGACAATTTTTATTGCCAAATTCAAAACTGAGTTTAGTGATTCAGGTAAAGTCTTGCAAGCTAAAGTCTGTCTTGAGTTCCTATTAATGATGCAGTGTGAACCAATTATGTTAGGGTTTTTTCCTTGACTAGTTGAATAAAACCATTTTTAAAGCCAGTCATAGCTTGTGCTCCGTCGGTGCATATACCAATTACTTTCTCCCAAGGAAGACTGTTAGATATTAAAAAATCAGAAAGAACAGAAAATACATCAACCGCCTTTGTTGTTGTTTTAAGAGTTTGAGAGAATAATATTTCTTCCTTGAATTTTTTATCATCAATAAATTTACAATAAAACAGTAATTGAGAATTCTGCGAAATGTCCGTTGTTTCGTCACACTGGAGTGAAAAGAATGGAGACTTCTTTAATTTTTCTTTTATTTGATTCTTCAAATCGTGAGCGATTTCATCGACTCTGCATTTTATTGTACCGTTTGACAGAAAAATTTTTGCAACTTTAGCACAACTTTCTTCATTCAATATAGTTTTACAAGCAGTAAGTAAACAAGGTTTTACCAGGGACTCACCAATAGTGTGTGGTTTCTTGTCTTGAGCTATCAACAAGGCATTCTCGTAAGAAGCTTCCATAAGCTTTTCATTTTCCATTACAAAATGACCAGTTGAATCAAGTTTCAATCGTTTTACCGAGTTTATTTTAGCATGAAAAAATCGATCGGTTTGTCTTTTAAACTGGGATTATTAGTGATTAAATGACGTTCCAATCGTCCAGGTCGCATTGCAAAACTATGTGACAAATAACGCACTGAGGTAAATGACTTCCATTTTTCTCAATTACATTAAATTCGTATTTAATAAAATCGTCATTATACAATCTTTTTTTTTAATTTTGACATTTTTAGTTATGATATTATATCAAATCACTGCCAGTAATAATATTAAAAACAAAATTATTAAATGAAACAAGTACGTACGGCACGAAAGCGACGACACAACTAAATATTAACAATACAAAATTATAGAAATTATCTGAAACGTTGTACAAGACTATTAGAGTAATCGTAATATTTATTTACGCACCAATACTTGCTCTTATCGCGTCGAGTGGCGGTTTTTCACCGAAACAATGCTTCTATTAATACCGTAATTGTTATACGATAAAATCGTAATAATCGCTCGGTGTATAATGTATATCTACAAATCGACCGCGGAGGCGACCAACACACCGGCAAGGCACGGCGTAGAAAACGGCAACGTTTTCATTTTTCGTGTTTTTTTTCAACATTTCCATGCCCTCCCCTGAAACTTTGCCACGCCTCCCTAGGGGGGCGCAGACCCAAGGTGAGAACCACTGATTTAAATAAGTAGGGTGATTTTTTTTTTTTAATACCTATCAGAATTCAATTTTCCAAGTCTCTAAAATAAAAAGTTGTTAGTTATAATCTATTATAATTAAGAGGACACTACACCTAAAGCAAAACGTATACAATGGTCGAGAGAACGCGCTGTTAATTGTTTTCGCGATGCGCAGGCACGCGGCGTTTAAGCCGCGCCCATTACTCGTAGGTCGCCGACTGGCCGACGATTTTGCTCTTTCGGGAGCGACGTTTATTATTTTCTCAACCTTCGTTTGTGACGGGTCGAGTATATATATCTATACAATGCATACACGTATATTATGCCGCATTGCCGCCGCGGCGCGCCGTAATCGCGCGTACCTACGTGGCTTGTATTTATTGCATTTTAAATACTTACTTCATAAAAAATATATTAAATACAGTAAATAATATTTAATTTATAACTGTAACCTAAACTAGTATTACCAAAATATCTAAATATTAGTTTTTTAGTAGGTAAATTAGTTGAATATATTATTTTACGTTATACTGCTACCACATAGGTATATTTTTTAAATGACATTTTTTGCGTATTTCTAAACATTATACATTTTTCATACATCAGTCGTCTATTATTTAAAAGGTCGTACCTTTCTACCTATCTTACTAATTATAATAAATTGAAACCTACAATTTACTAATAACTAATAAGTTTTAACAAAGATATGAATTACGCATGAATTCAATAATACATTTATTAGCTTGTAATTAAT
Source organism: Diuraphis noxia (assembly GCF_037042655.1). Lineage (NCBI taxonomy): Eukaryota > Metazoa > Arthropoda > Insecta > Hemiptera > Aphididae > Diuraphis > Diuraphis noxia. The sequence goes on along the minus strand of NW_028301711.1, from coordinate 101,221,954 downwards.
AATTAATATATTATATAGACACTGGACAAGTAGGATAGTAGAATATTGTTCAAAATGTATTTTAAAAAAAAAAACAACACTGCTTTACTTTTTCATATCTGTCAATCGTATAAAAAAAATAATTCATTTTTTAATATATTTTTTTTTTAAATTGTCGTTGATGTTGAGCGTTTAAGATATGTAGTGGCTCTCTAATATCACTAATCAACAACCTTTTCCCATAAAGATGGTCTATAATTTCGGGCAACAAGCAATCCAAATAAAATCTAAAACAAATAAAATATTTATGTCATAGATATCACAGACACCCATGTATTACGCATATGAATAAATAATAATTATAGGTTCATTTTAATACTACTTATATATATATATCACTTATTTCTTACGACTGAAGTTTTTAGACCATTTTCATTTCCCAGAAGGAAATATCAAAATGTATTTCTTCGACATTTATCCAATTTTTCGTGTACTACATAACGAAATAACACATCTTCAACTGACCCATTACTTGAAAGTAATAGGCATGATCTTTTTTTAACATAATTTTTCCTTCATTAACCGAACAATATGGCAACTATAACATATTCCCCACATTTTAATACCAATTCGTTTACGTATAGGAATGCTTGTAATATAATTTAATAGCATTATACAAACCAATTTTTTTTCCATCGCTTCAATAGCACTGATTGTATTTTTGCGGCGTATGGACATTTGATCTCCAAAACGAAATGTTCACTAGTCCATCTATAAGATATTACATTTTGAGTTAAATACAATTAAAGAAACATTAATTAATATTTATGTACATAATACGTCCATATTTTATAAATAATTAAGCACCTGGGCTAGCTGCTAAGTATGGATACTCTCGATCGATAAACAAACCACACAACTGGACGGAAACTTGAAGTAATGCTTCAAAACTCGATCTGGCTAGGGGTACAATTTCAATACCGTAAGCCATTGATTTGCACATAGCAGATGGTTTGTACAGCATTCCATGGACTTTTATCTTACAGCTTGTAGAGTCTCTCATTTTACATATCTCGCCGAATTTTGAAGCTGTCAAACGTACTCGCCTTTCTTTAAGCCATATCTTACTATGACTTTGATTCTAAGTGATAAATTTACGAATTATAGCTGGATATTCAATTTTTTTCGATAGAGCTGACATTTTCATTCTTCCGTAAGGAGGAGGTGATTCCTACATTCAATTTTTTTTTATTTTAAACTCTGGTCCATAAGGCATTACTTCGTTTAATTTATTAGTGACACTGCTATCAACGTCACCTGAAATACATAAAAAAAAACATTTTACAACGAGGTGTGTTTTTTTTTTGTTTATACCCTTTTAAAGTTTTCTAACGATCTTTTACAAAAACTAATGATCAATTTGGATTTTTCTTAAAAACAATATAACAATCCTATATTTAAACTAGCTGAAATTAATTATTGCCTACCGATAAGTTTACTATACTTTAGTCTATGCATATTTAAACTATTGAAAAACCCTTCCAATATACTATCCACCTCCATGGCGGTGGATGGTTTTTTCCAATTAAGGAAACAAACGTGGACAGATGGCTCAGTTTTTCTGTTTGTTGCTCGCTGAAAAATAGAACAGTAACTATTACGCACACCAACAAATAGTACTTTTTTTGTGTTGAACCCAATAATAGTCGCCTGAAATAAAATTGAATGAGATTTATTTGAAAATTATTTTTATACATTTTTTACGGCTCCAGAAAATGAATTATATTTTGTCTTATATGATCTCTTTGACCATTGGCCATCATTTATCACAGTACACATTGGTATACCATTTTCATCGACATTTCCATTTTTAATAGCTATTTCCCTCTCTTCTTTACCAGCTTTAATCATCTCATCAATGCACTGAATTGCTTACAGTCGATAAATGACTAATGTATGAAGTAGACGAGATAAATGGTTATTCGAATGAAGCCGATAATTCGGCGAGTTGTGTTTGGCCTATTCCTTTATAATAATAACATTTATAGTTAAATTTAAAAAAAAAATACCCAATAATAAAATGTACATACCAATAGCTAAGCTACCATTTACTATAGCTTTATTTATGGGCAAGTAAGGTGCAGTATTATCTAACATTTCTGATGTAATTTTTGAAATAATGTTACACATTTTACATTTAAATGTAAAGACAGACATATACCCCTTACGAGTTTCTGATATAAATACCATGTCCAAAAATGAGCATTTGAATGGTTCAAGTCGGATTTTTTTAATTTGCTCGAATAAATTATTGATATCCACAATTCGTCGACCTTCGAGGCGTCTAAATTTATAAATAAATACTAAAATAAGTAATGTTATAATACACAATACTTTTATTTTATTTTATCATACTCAAGAACGACAGATTCCTCATCATTATTTGATTCTACTAACAAATTATGATCCATAAAATCAGCTGAACAAGGTTCAGAAATTTCAAAATTTATTCGTTTATCTGTATTCATTGATACTGGTGTACTACTCGATACAGGAAAAAATGAATTAGTTTCCACGTCCGGTATAGTAATTTCAGGCATTGTGAGATTTTAAACTGCAAATATTAAGGTCATATTTTTGGTATTTTATTGCACTATTTTAAATTGTGTAACTCAAAGTTTAGAAATAATTTCAAGTAAAATTTTGAAAAAAAGAACATAATTAATTTTTAACTGAACACAATTATTATTTAACATATTTTTTTAAACATGCGAATGTAACACCAACTTTGTGGAATCTTGCATGTCAATGTCAATCTTTAACAATCCTATAATAATTATTTTCAGAGTTACAATCAAAAAGCTGAAAATCGAGCGCATTTTTTTCTATTTTTTTTTTTTTTTTTTTGAATTGCTGTAACTTGGTCAATTTTGGACTTAGAAAGTTGACTCAACTACCAAAATTCATTAAAAAAATAGGCAAAAAATAATTAGTGGTTAAAGCAGGGGGTTGCCATTTAAAAAAAAAAGTTGACATGCGCATGCGCGTGACTAGTTAAGTAAAAAAAAAATTCAAAGACCATAAAAATGTGTATTTTTATGTCATTACAACTGCCAAAAAAACAGAATTCAAATAGCAGGTCTCTACGCAAAGATATTGAGTGTTCTCGATTACCGTTTACACACTTTAATATTTTACGCAAAACCAGTTTTCGAGACAATCGATTTTTCTATATTGTTGTAACTTAAAAAATTCATTGTAAATAATTGAAATTTTCACCAAATGTTTATATTAGCGTTATCTACAAACGGTTAAATTTTCAAAATATTCTGGATTTTTTTGGGCTATTTATAAACAGCTGAAATTTTTGATTTTTTTAAGTAAACTTTTTTTGAAACGACGATAAAACAATTTTGGATGCCCAAAACAGCTTGAAAATGTGATACAAGATTTTTTTTTAATCATATTTATTGTAGTTAAGAATAATCAAACATCGTAAGTCACTTTTTTTTTAAAAAAGCGTTTAAAGTTCAAATTTTTACAAAATATCTCAAAATCACGAAAATTTAAAAGTTATTTTGTAGTTGAAAATTCATAAATTTTCTTGTTATTATGTCTAAGGGTAGAACATTGAACACTAAGTTGTCCATATGTTTTGCTTCAAATAACCATAAAGAAAACCCGAGAAAAAATCATTGTAGGAAAAAATGTTATGAGCTTTTGAATTTTAAATTTTTACGAAATGTATTATAATATATAATAGCGATTTAGCCTCAAACGATATTAAACATCTGTTCAAAGTTTGAATTTCGAAAAAATACGTAAAAATCACGAAAATTCGCAAATTATTTTAAGCTAGAAATTCATAAAAAAATTTCTTTTTAAATCTAAGATTTAAAATTTTTTAATAATCTATAATTTATCCTAGACAGATAAACCATCTCCGTTCAGAATCGTTTTTCGTAAACAATGATACGTATCATTGCATTCAAATTTCACCTACCCTAGTCAGAGGTCCACAGCATCAACTAATGTACAGCAGAGCGACATCCACTTACCCGCTTTTTTTATATATATTTTTTGATAAAGGTAGGCAATCTTATGAGAAAACTTGTGTTACATTTCAAATCTTAGATTTAAAAAGAAAATTTTTTATTAATTTCTAACTCAAAATAATTTGCAAATTTTCGTCATTTTTACGTATTTTGTCAATATTTGAACTTTAAATGCTTATAAAAAAAAATTGTGATAGGCTTTTTAATATTTTTTATCTACCTTTGATATAACATATTAGGAGCCTTGTATTAAAATTTCAAGCTTTTTTACCCAACAAATAAAATTTTATAGACATCTATAGATAAAAAACCTAAAAAAATTGGAAACTGAAAATGAGATCCGTGAAGTTGGCCGCATAATGTGAAAATTTTTGCCTTAAATTTTGTCAAAAATTTGTAAGTCATTTGTAAGTTTCAGTAAGCATAAATTCGAAATTTGTAACTACAGCCGTTATCAATTATCCGCAAAAACTTAAATCACGGCTAACTTCCGCGAAACTTGGCCGTTTTGGCATATCAAAGTTTTTGTAAGTGTCAAACTGTTCTGCGCAATTTGTAAGTATTTGTAAGCACAAATTTTAAATTTGTAAGTAATTCCCCACCTAATTATCCTTAAAAAGAAGTTGGCCGGGCTTTATCGAGCTTTTTAAACTTTGACCGTGCCAAACTATCCTGCGCAATTTGTAAGTATTTGTAAGCACAAATTTTAAATTTGTAAGTAATTCACCACCTAATTATCCTTAAAAAGAAGTTGGCCGGGCTTTATCGAGCTTTTTAAACTTTGACCGTGCCAAACTATCCTGCGCAATTTGTAAGTATTTGTAAGCACAAATTTTAAATTAGTAAGTAATTCCCCACCTAATTATCCTTAAAAAGAAGTTGGCCGGGCTTTATCGAGCTTTTTAAACTTAGACTGTTCCAAACGGATACCCATCGAGTTGATTATACAATTTATTGTTGATACTTAATTTTATGTCGATATTCACCAATTGTCACGTTAGTTTTCTTTTGACGTTGACACCAGAACATCCATAGGTAGTTATAAAGTTTTTAAGTTAAATTTAAGCATTTGGGTTTTATTTATCATCATTTATGCGCATTATAATTACCTTTTATTTTCCGGAAACACGATGGAAAATCGCCTTTCTTTAATATTCTTCATTGTTATTATGAATGTTTTTATCATTATTATCATTTTTAATAATCGTATTATTATTCTATTTAGCTTGGTATTTTTATTGTATTTTATTAAATAATAACATTAATAAAAATTTTCATTCTTACTTTCTATTGTTTTAGTTGTACAAAATATATTAAAATGTTCACGGTCTTTATGTATGGCAATAGACCCAGTTTTACCTGTATTGAATAGAATATCCGATATCATATTATGTTAAATGTTAAAATTAACAAACAAAAATTGACGAGTGGGTTCCACTAAACTGTTTAGTGTTAAGTGGTAGGTTACTGCAATGGATGTGTGCTATTTTAATTAAATTATTTATCATTGTTTTAGATATTATAATAATAATGGTTGATAAATGAAAATTAAAAAAACATTATTCTTTGACTTCTTTTATTTTAACTTTTTAAATATTTTCCCTGTATTGATCTTTATTGATCTATAATTTACAAAATGTATACAATATATAAATTTATAGTTTTATTGTTTATAGTTTATTAACATGTTTCACCTTAAAATTTAAATTGTATAGATGAATGCGTTAAAATTGTGAGACACAATTGTTCTTGCAACTGTTACTTTATTTTGCATGTCATTGTATGTCTCCCATGCTCCATCATTACTTCGACAAACAGCGTAGTAGTGGCCAATAGTGTTTGGTGTTCCACTATATATGATGGCAGATCTTAATGTTAATTTAGTTTTTAAATTTAAGACGATAGGTAACTCCGTAATTGATGCTCTTATTAAATCACAATCTATAAATATTTGTTTCCCAATGTCCACGGATAATTCGTTATCGAGAAAAATTTTTTTGGTAATTTAATTGGTAAATGGTGGGTGGCCTGGATAAATTTCAATCTCCCGGCCTGAATTTTGTTCCCACTCCGCCCCTGCTTGTAACCTACAGTACAGTAAAACGACATCTACTTGACCCCTTTTTTTCATTTCAATTTGTGTAATTGTGTCGAATCAAAATATCAATAGGTACACATTTGAGGATTGATTGCCGATCTCTAATTGTATTACCACAAATTCTATATTAATGAAATTATATTAATAGACAATAGTTATTAGGTGTTTATTGCTGATTTCTAAAGAATTACAATAATTGGAACGAAAGTGCGTAAATCGGGACCTTAGGTAACAGATGGATAAATATAATTTAATTATTTGGTTGGATTTCATCACTGAATTAAGTATAAAAGTACAAATAAGCATAAAAAAACAAAACATTATACATTTAATATATACTAATATACTATAATCTACAATACTCACCTTTAAATATTTCAAAATTCTTGATAAAATACTGTTAACTTGTTAACTGTGGAACAAATATAATTCAAAATTGGTAGTGCGAGTACCACCTTGACTGTACGTCTTTGAATGAATAATAAAATTATATAAAGCACACAATAATAATACCACAATGTTGAAATAATAATAAAAATCCCAAAATAAAATAACAATATCAGCCTATACAACACAACATTATAAATAGCATCCATCTAAAATATATGATACTAATTTTATCGTACATTGTACGTTATAACTATTATTACTTATAAAGATGTATTTTTACGTGATGTATCATTAATAGATATTTATGGATTGTGATTTAATAAAAGCATCAATTATGGAGTTACCTATCATCCTAAATGGGTCTATTGCCATACATAAAGCCGTGAACATTTTAATATATTTTGTACAACTAAAACAATAGAAAGTAAGAATGAAAATTTTTATTAATGTTATTATTTAATAAAATACAATAAAAATACCAAGCTAAATAGAATAATAATACGATTATTAAAAATGATAATAATGATAAAAACATTCATAATAACAATGAAGAATATTAAAGAAAGGCGATTTTCCATCGTGTTTCCGGAAAATAAAAGGTAATTATAATGCGCATAAATGATGATAAATAAAACCCAAATGCTTAAATTTAACTTAAAAACTTTATAACTACCTATGGATGTTCTGGTGTCAACGTCAAAAGAAAACTAACGTGACAATTGGTGAATATCGACATAAAATTAAGTATCAACAATAAATTGTATAATCAACTCGATGGGTATCCGTTTGGAACAGTCTAAGTTTAAAAAGCTCGATAAAGCCCGGCCAACTTCTTTTTAAGGATAATTAGGTGGGGAATTACTTACTAATTTAAAATTTGTGCTTACAAATACTTACAAATTGCGCAGGATAGTTTGGCACGGTCAAAGTTTAAAAAGCTCGATAAAGCCCGGCCAACTTCTTTTTAAGGATAATTAGGTGGTGAATTACTTACAAATTTAAAATTTGTGCTTACAAATACTTACAAATTGCGCAGGATAGTTTGGCACGGTCAAAGTTTAAAAAGCTCGATAAAGCCCGGCCAACTTCTTTTTAAGGATAATTAGGTGGGGAATTACTTACAAATTTAAAATTTGTGCTTACAAATACTTACAAATTGCGCAGGATAGTTTGGCACGGTCAAAGTTTAAAAAGCTCGATAAAGCACGGCCAACTTCTTTTTAAGGATAATTAGGTGGGGAATTACTTACAAATTTAAAATTTGTGCTTACAAATACTTACAAATTGCGCAGGATAGTTTGGCACGGTCAAAGTTTAAAAAGCTCGATAAAGCCCGGCCAACTTCTTTTTAAGGATAATTAGGTGGGGAATTACTTACAAATTTAAAATTCGTGCTTACAAATACTTACAAATTGCGCAGAACAGTTTGACACTTTCAAAAACTTTGATATGCCAAAACGGCCAAGTTTCGCGGAAGTTAGCCGTGGTTTAAGTTTTTGCGGATAACTGATAACGGCTGTAGTTACAAATTTCGAATTTATGCTTACTGAAACTTACAAATGACTTACAAATTTTTGACAAAATTTAAGGCAAACATTTTCACATTATGCGGCCAACTTCACGGATCTCTGAAAATGTCCGTAAACAGCTCAATATAAATCAAAATATTTAAAAAATGTATGGTGTATATAAAACGCTAATAAAAACATTCAGTCAAAATTTAATGTATCTAAAGTCAATTCTTTTAGTGTTATACCAAAAACTAAAATTGATTTTGTCCAAATTCGGTTTTGCGTAAAAATTCCAGTTTTTTCCTTAATTGTACATTTGTTTTTCACGGCGCTTTTGAAAACTCCTTTTACTCCTTTTTACTTTTGACCCCCCCAAGTACCAACTAGATTCACTTTCCTATCAGAAAAGCTACTGTTGAAGAAAATTGAAGCATTTTTATTGTCCTAAAAGGTGATGACAGACACAAATAGAAAATAAAAAATAAAAAAAACATACATCATTGTAAAATCAATACATTCTTTCGCTCCGCTCAGAATCTAAAAAATACGTATAACCGCTCTGCTGTATAGTAGGTATCGCGTTGGCCTCGTCATTGAGTTGTCGGATATGTTAAAAAATAAACTTCAAAGTTCAAACGCATTTTTCAATTGCAATAAGTTTTTTGTATTACATTTTCTAAATTTTTTGGGTGGCATAACATTATTTTATCGACATTCCAGAATCAGTGACTTTCTCTATGACGAGGTACAATCAAGACTCGACACTATACAACAGAGCAATTTTTTCGTTCTAGACTAAGTTTTTAAATTTAAAATTAAATTGGCAATATGGTTATAATTTTAAAAATAAATAATATGTAATTTAGGGCACTCGCCTAGGTTTTTTGATCGTTTTTGTGAAAGTGTCTTAGTTACCATATTTTTAGTTGACTGTTTACGCTTTAGCACATTTTTTTTGTTTGCCATAATGTACAATGTACAACAACCGCATGATTGTAAAAAAATCACAAAAATGTTTACAATTTATGTGATCACGTTGAATCATCCAGAAGGAATGGTTATTTTTCAGAGTTTACTTTATGATAATATTTTGAGTATTACAATATGAAGGTATAGTTATACAGGGTGATTATTTTAAGTGGGTACACTAATTATCTCGAAAAGTATTTACTATTTTCAAAATATTTTTTTACATGATTTCAAGTTGTAAAAAAACCAACTTTTTTATTAAAAAATTATATTTTTAAATATTTTTTAAGTTTTTTTACTTTTTTGAATGACAACATGGAGTTTTAATTTCATATTCCAAAGCAGAATATTTTTCTAAGTATTTTGATTCATAAAAATCAAATCTAGGACAAGTAGTTTTTGAGTTATAATTATTTAAAGTTTAGATTGGCAGAGTGGAGTGGTACGGGGTTACCCCACAAAATGTTTGTCCACTACTCCGCTTGACTAAACTTTAAATACATATAACCATAGGCGCAACTAGACCAATAATTTTGGGGATGCACAAATAGTGAAGAGCTCACTGACCCGTGGGGGCAAAGCCCCCACACCCCCAAGCTACTAATCCAATTACTCTTCACATTATACTTATGAAAAAAATAACTTCTAATTTCAATATAAATACATTGTTTTAATATTCATAATATAATTTATTTAACAAAATTAAATGAACAGAACTACCTATCTACCTATATTAACATTATTTTTCTCGAATGCAAATCAAATTTGTTCACTTTTTAAATTATTTGTGATGTCCCTCTCAATATTTAAAATTGATAAGTTGCTAAATCTTTGCTGTAGCATACTCGTTCGTAGCCAATTTTTAATTCGGCGCATACTGGAGAAACTGCGCTCACAGATAGCAGAACTTATCGGAATGGTGATACCTACCTGAATAAATTTGTACAAATTAGGATATGTTACTTTTTGTATGTTTTTTTTAACATCATCAAAACTGAAATTTGTAGGTAAGCAATTTTTAAAGACCATCATTTCAGCTTTGAGCATATCTACTAAAACATTCATAACATCCTAAAAATAACAGTTCAATTAATATATTAAGATATAATATTTTTTTTAAATATTTTTTTCAAATTGTATTAGTTCTTGATGACTCACCTTAAAATGATTTATAAATAAAGAACTTCCATTGAAATCAAGATTCAAAAAACAATCAATAGATGATGCCATTGATAAACTTTCCACAGAAAATCTTTTTTTTAAATTGATAATGATACCATCAATTATTGGGAAATAAAGATTTTTTTTCCAATAATCTTCAACTGTTAAGGAGTTAATATTATTATCTTCCCTAGTGATAGTATCCACATGAAAACTGTTCAAATATTTTGGTTGTGTTCTTTTGCGTTTTCCTGGTAGGTAATTAAAAACAAATTAGTTTAGTTTTAGATAAAATAAATTTGAATAGTTAATTGTATTATACTTATGTCAGGTATATCAAGCGTAATATCATTTTGTGCTGCCAATGATTCAATTTTTTGCCAAAATATAAAAAATTCTTCATCACAACGTAATTTTTCAAATGATAGTATTACACCATTTATAATATTTTTAGCTTTACCCAGAGTGCCAGTTTTTGATTGTAATGTGGTACTTAGTATGTTAATAATACTAAGAACATCTTTTAACAAAACAACCCCAATAAAAAATGTACACTTCTGTAATTCACTAAGAATACCTGAAATTAAAAGTGTAGTTAAATATTAATACAAACAAATATTGTACCCATATAATGAAAATGCACATTGTCTAAACTTTTATTATGTTATACCTATCTGAAAAAAACAAAATTTTTATAATTTCTATAATGAATAGTGAAAATTTAAAATATTTAATACCTATTGCTTTGACAACATCTTTATCAGATTGCTCTTCAATCTCGTTGCTTAAATATTCTAATATAGCAGTGTAATTACTTATCATTGCTTCACAATTTTAAAATCGGCACACCCATCGAGTGTCGCATACTCTGAGGATACTTCCTTTTTTTTAATCCTAGATCCAATTGAATTTTAATAAGTTTCGTATTGTTAGATGGACGAGCAAAATGAACGTATACCATTTCTAACGTATTAAAAACACAACGAGCATTCTACAAAAAATAGGTTGTAATATTATACAAATTAAAAACTTCAAATACCTAAATTATATTTTAGTTAAAATAAATTAATAATATACTTAAACTTAAACAATTACCTTAATTTCTTTACAAAAGTCCACAACAACTAAGTTCAACCTGTGGGCCATACAATGTGTATATATTGCATAAGGATAATCTTCTTTAATTTTGGCTTGGACACCTCCGATATGGCCGGACATCACACTGGCACCATCATACGATTGTGCCACAATATTTAGTGTGTCCACTGTCCATGTTTAAATTACAATTTTTAAAACTACTGTAAATAGCAGAAACAATTTGATTGGCATTCTGGCCACAAGAAACATCAACAAATTGTAAAAATCTTTCATAAATGTCGAGGCCAACTGCATAACGCACACATACAGACAATTGTTCTTGTTTATGAGACTTAGCCTCATCAACCATTAGAGCAAAATGTCCAGTGTCAAGAATTTGTCCAACAATAGTTTCTGTTACCAAGTCAGCACTAATTTTAATAAGTTCTTCTTGAATTTTCCAGCTGGTCAAGTTTATTTTTTTTTTGATAAAAGCTTTGAAATTCTGGCATAAACTTTGAAAAAACTACATTGCATAATTCTTTAAAATTACCTATATTATATGTTTAAAATAATGTTTATTAAACTAAGTTCAAGTACTAAATATTTTCAGACACCTATTATTTACCTTGATTTATTGAATCAGTTCCTTCATTATGTCCTCTTACTGCAATGCCTTGTTTTGAAATATACAAAATTATTTCAATTAAACTCGACATATACTTGCAATTTCTTGCGACTTTTTCTTTCTGAAAACTAGACAATTGAGTAACAACTGATCCAGTTTTTTCACCAGACTTATATGCCATCATCTTCGATTCATTTGTTTTATGGTTGATAGTAGCTAAATGACTTTTAAGTTTCAGTATAAACTGACATAAATAGGTAGACATAATAGGTATATCAAAATATTTTAAGTGTTGTTTTTGGAATTATTAAAAGCATTATTTTGATGTTATTTGAAATAATAATATTTAATCACATTATACACAAATACAAAATATGCAAAATTAAACTTAAAAATGTCTTCCATTATCGGTAATTAAAAGGACTTTTTAATAAATTGTGTGCTGTTGTTGTACAAATTGCACAAAAATAGGTTTTAGTATACAGATATTAAATATATAGATTATAGGTTCTATACATAGGTAATAAGTACCTAAGTATTCGGTACTCCCAACTCACTATATATGTACTCAAATGTATTAGTTCCAATAGGTACTAGGTAGGTAGCCTTAAGCCCTTAAATAAGTATTTTAAGAAGTAGTAATAGTCAATGGTAGTATACTAATTACTAGTATACGATTTATATATAAAGGTACCTATGAGTACTTACTTTTTGCCAATTGTTGAAGCCAGTCCTAGTCCATGCATCTTCAGTATTCTCTGGTCCAAAAATACGAGAAACAAAACAGAATGCAGCATTACGTGCAACACTATACTCTAACCAATCACATTCTGTATACCACTGACTACGAAATGATCTAAGCTTTTCTCCGAATTTAGTTTTTTTGTAAGCCTAATGAGGAAAGTGTACAAATTATTTAATTATTTTACATTTAATTATTAATTATAAAATTAATTAAGTATTAATTATAGAAATTTCATTCAATCAAAATGATAGCAAAAGAATACTAAATACCTACTCAAGTATTAATCTCAAGAAAAATTTGCTTAAGCTTAAAATAGAGAATTATAAAATAATTTACTATTTATAGTACAGAACACAGATTACTTACTGCTAAATCAGGACGTCGTGGTCCACTCTCTCGATCACCCAAATCGGCCAAATCATTAATGCCATCAGTATTTTTATTACACTGTGGACTTTTGAGATCAGGCTGATTTGAACAAGTAGAAGCGCTTGAAACTTGAACAACACCTGGATCGTCAACTCGTTCTTCAGTTTTTTTTTTGTTTTTTAAATATAATAAACATTTTTATGTCTTATTACTTATTGCCTACTAATTATTGTTTCAAATAATATTTTATAGAAATATAGAATGCAGTTAATTTTAAACGTAGGTAAACGTGAAATTTTAATTTCAAAAACCATAAAAAATGCATGCACACAATTTAGCAATAAACTTCTATTACAACACTTAAACGAATTATTTTAACATAAGGAACAATGTACAAAGTAGATGCGGTCGTATTCGTAAATAAAATAAAACCGCGTATGCTGTATGTAATTGCTCGCAAAAGCCAAAACATGAAAACACCGTGTGACACTGTGACAAGTTTCAACTGGCAATGAGTGTACCAATGTTCTAAGTCATTTTGTCTTTGCTAACAACAACAACAACGTTGAATGACTGGAAGTGGGAAGTCTGGCTATAAATAGCTCCCAGCGACCCAGCTTAAGATATTACCAAAAAATTAACGATAATAATAAATTATCAGAATCGACAGAATCTGATAAGCTTATTATATAAAATAATAAATACTATAATTATGATTATACCCGGCGAGTCGGGTGGCGGCGAGAACGCTTGGCAGCGAAACGAGTAGGTTCGGGATTATTGTTCCACGAATAACTACGTTTATGAGATCCGTTATAACTTACACTTACAGTTCGGCTCCCATGTAGTGATTAACGTGGAACAAAAAAAAAAAAGTTATAACTTATAATATTAATTATTGGTATAGTAGTATACAAATATTAGATATTATCAAATTTTTTTTGGGGGTGCACAAGTTCCCTGTGCACCCCCCTAGTTGCGCCAATGCATATAACTCATAAGCTACTCGTCATAAATTCGATTATTATGAATCAAAATACTTAGAAAAATATTCTGCTTTGGAATATGAAATTAAAACTCTATGTTGTCATTCAAAAAAGTAAAAACTTAAAAAATGATAAGGATAAAAAATATTTAAAAATATAATTTTTTAATAAAAACGTTGGTTTTTTAACAACTTGAGACCATGTAAAAATATATTTTGAAAAAAGTAAATACTTTTCGAGATAATTAGTGTCCCCACTTAAAAGAATCACCCTGTAGTAATAATATAATTATACTTCAATATTCAGAGGCGCCGACTTTTTGATATTAGCACGGGGGCTCTATATTTCGGGAAAAATTGAAATGACAGATGTATTTTTAGACAAAATATAAAACCAATTAGTAGTGAGCGTCGAGCGATCGATAGTATTTATAGATCATATTTAGGTAATATACAAATATACAATCGTCGATGTTCTAATGAATATTTTCATGTTATAATCTGGTATTTTAACCAAATAATTATTATTGCACACAACAGGGCACGGGGGCGAAATAATACTTTTGCCCCCGTTAAATCAATGTACGGAGGCGATCGCCCCCTTTGCCTCCGCGGAGTCGGCGCCTATGTCAATATTTATTTTTAATTGTCATACACATTTCTGGTAATACAGCTATTAGTAGGTATTCTCGTATTGTTACTTCCGCTGTCCGGAATTCGTAATCAATAATTAATGTACGGTGTGTATATTTATTACTCAATTTTTTTTTGTGGGGTATAGTCATAATAGTCATACTTATAATATAATAAATTATAATAGGTAATTATTTCAATTAATTTGAATATTTATTTTATATGATTAGGTACTTGTATTTATTATTGCTGGATGATGCATATTTTTAAGTTTGATGTACCTACCGTCTGAAAATATTAGAATGTCCGTAGTAATTATATTATAAAAATGATTGAACAATGAACACAAATCAAAGAGTTATCCAGTCGGTCAGTGTTGAAATGTAGTCTATGATTGTGAACCCTTAATTACAATAATTTTATGTTTACATTATTGTCATTACTATAATGTCAGTAATTCATATTAGGAACAATATTGTGGTTTGGTTCATAATCGGCGCATAATCTATTCTCATTCCTCAGAAGCGTCTGTCCACTGTCGTCGCCGATAGGCGATAATCGACCCACGACCGACCGCATGAGACATTCATTGTTAAATTAACTTTTTGGAGGAAGTGGGGGAATTAGCGGCCGCCGCCGTCACAACAAGTAGGGGGCAGCACATGATGGCAATGAAAAATCAAATCTAACGACGTAAACCTGCTGTCGAAAAACAAACGAAAATCCATTAAAAAGTGATTTTAGAGTAAATATACCTATAATACATTTTATAGAAAATAATATTTCGGAGGGAACCTCATTGGGGTTTTGTATTAATCTAAATACACAGCTTGATATTAAAGGGACAAAAACCTTTTTTTTTTTACATTTTTTAAATAACTGTAACTTTTTTATTAATTCATATTTTAAAAAACACCGATGAGATTCCCCCATAAATATTGTTCCCCATAAATTTCGTTATGAGTAATTTTCCTATAAAACCATTTTTTGTTGCCATTTTGTTTGTTTTTCGTAGACGTGTTTTACCGCTGAAAATGACCAGTGAAGCGTCCTCTTAAATATTAACCTTAAACTTTGCGTTTATAATTTTTAATTCTATGCATGGCCTGATATTAGACAAATCAATATGAATATGTTATAACTAATAACTCTTATTTCAAATTAAGTTCAAATGTATTTTCTACCCTAATTACTATGCTTTGAAATTTATATTCTACCGAAAACTTGAAAATTAATTGCAAACATATTATACACTTATTCATTATTATTGGATATTCTCTGTCTATTATAGTATATCGTAAGTTGATTTAATTTTAAATAATTATATAATTTTACACGATTTATAATATGCATATTAAATATATTTAAAGTTTAATCTTATGTTTATATTATATTGAACATGATTTAAAGAAGTAGTGTGATTTTTTTTTTTAAATATCGGCATTCAATTTTCTGAGTTTCTAAAATAAAAAAGCTGTTAGTTATAATCTATTATAATCAAATATTAACCTTAAACTACGCGTTTTTATGTTGAATTCTATGCATAGCCTGAAAGTGGACATATAAGTATGAATATGTTATAACTAAGAACTCTACTTCAAATTATGTTCAAATGACATTTCTACCCTAATAACTATGTTTCAAAATTTATATTCTACCGAAAACCATGAATATTCATTGCAAACATTTCAAATCAATCACTAGATTTTCCACTTTAATTATAACACATTTTGATGAATATTTTATAATTATAAATTATATAATACACTAATTAATTATTATCGGATATTCTCTGTCGATTATAGATCATGGTAAGTTGATTTAATTTTAAATAATTATTTAATTTTACATGATTTATATTAATATGCATCTTAAATAAATTTAAAGTTTAATCTTATGTTTATACTGTATACAAAATGATTGAAATAAGAAGTGTGATTTTTTTTTTTTAATATCTGCACTCAATTTTCTGAGTTTCTAAAAAAAAAAGCTGTTTGTTATAATCTATTATAATTAAATATTAACCTTAAACTACGTGTTTATAAAATTTAATTCTATGCTTGATAGTATACATTCTCTATTTCAAATTAAGTTCAAATGTCTTTTCTACCCTAATTACTATATTTTGAAATTTATATTCTACCGAAAAACTTGAAAATTCATTGCTAACATTTCAAATAAATCACTTGATTTTCCACTTTAATCATAACATTTGATGAATATTTTATAATTATAAAATGTATTATACAGTCATTAATTATTATCGGATATTCTCTGTATATTATAGCAATACGTAAGTTGATTTAATTTTAAAAGATTTATAATATGCATCTTAAATATATTTAAAGTTTAATCTAATTTCTATATTATATCCAACTTGATTTAAATAAGTAATGTGATTATTTTTTTAAATATCTGCTTTCAATTTTCAGAGAATACTAATATGATAATCAGTACGTTAGTTATAATCTATTATAATGAAATATTAACCTTAAACTACGTATTTATAATGTTTAATTATATGCATGGCTTGATTGTAGACATATAAGTATGAATATGTTATAATTAAGAACTCTATTTCAAATTAAGTTCAAATGATTTTTTACAATAATTTCTATGTTTTAAAATTTATATTCTACCGAAAAACTTGGAAATTCATTGCAATCATTTCAAATAAACCATTTGATTTTCCACATTACTCATAAAATTTGATGAATATTTTTTAATTATAAAATTTATTATAGTTATTATACACTCATTAATTATTATCGGATATTCCCTGTCTATTATAGGACTACGTAAGTTGATTTAATTTATTAAAATTATTTAATATAACACGATAGTAGGGTAAAAAAGCCACTACTGGAACCACCGCCACCGCCACCACCACCGCCACCGCCACCACCACCGCCACCACATCCCACCGCCACCACATCACACCGCCACTACATCCCACCGCCACCACATCCCACCGCTCCCTGCCCCGCCATAGGTGCCGCCGTCATCCGACGAAGATTTATAAATACGTATATATTTTTTGTTTTTATTTTTTATTTTTTATTTATTTTTTTTTTTTTTGAGAAAGAAAAGGTACAATATTTGTTTAAGGCAAAAGGTTACAAAAATATATAATATATATTTTTCTAATGTAAAATTGATAGATTAATAAATCATGTTATATATATGTATAGTTTTTTTATTATAATGAATTTTTTATTTAACAATTAATATATAATAGGTGTTAGGTATTAGATTCAATACAAGCTTTTAGTAGTAATTTTTCATCATTTGCGTATTCTTCACCCCAGACAAATCTTTCCAGTGCTTCAAGACAAATATCATCAGCCTCTTCACAGCCCCAAAAGTCGATATCATTTTGTTTATCTATGATAATAGTACATATTTTGTATACTCAATGCATAAAACAATAATAAAATGAACATAATACCGTTTGTTTGTTGTTGGACAACACAATCGTCAGATTTATGCCTAGCGTCGTTTCTAACCTAAAACAGCATAATATAAAGTTGGTAAGTACTACAATAATATTTTGTCATACTAACTTCGGCAACAGAAATATTGTCTTCCTGGCTTAATAAATGTTCATAAAACACACGTCTCGGTGTATTTGATAGCTAAAAAATATACATAGATTTATATAGATATATATTATCGTATGTATAAATAAACTTGCCATTTCATCAAACTCTCCATTCGCTAAAAAGTCAATGAAGCCCACTGAAACGTTAGGTGTGTTTATATCAGATGCTTGACTGTTGTACGACATTTTAAAAAAAATCTTGGAAACGTTGAAATTTTTTAATGTGTATAAAAAATTATTAGGCACATGAAAAGTATTCACGATGAACGCAAATGATGCATATACTCAGTACCGTGGATTCGATTAACATGACTGTAGTGACCATGTTTGTCTACATTATTTTATTACACGGGGTGTGTGTGTGGGTGTGTGTGTGTGTGTGTGTGTGTGTGGGTGACACAAAGTCCATGCCGGCATTGTGTGCAGGCATTTGTGACTTTGTGTGGGTGACAGTATGCCACCGAGATGTTTTCGCACACTCAAAATTGCAATTCGACACGTGCACCAGGTAGACAAAGAAGCTGCTATCATTTTTTTTTTTTTAATATCCAACACTTTAAATCCCTCCCATTTCAATATGAATTAAAAATAATGAAACATTATCTTATTAAATCAGTATAAGTCGTAATTTGTACTAAAAAGGTTTTGTGTTATTAAAAGATGTTTAATTTCAAAGTGATATTTTTAAATTTTTTCATAAATACACTAGGATTCGATCGTCGCAATCGTCCTCAAAATGAATTCAATATTCCTTTCTTATTTCAGCCGTAAGTTTAATATTATCATTGTTATTATTATTACTATTATTTCATTAACCATATTTGATGTTTAGTATTGAACCAATCATACCGCCACCACCAATCGATTTAGACCATGTTTTCTGGATGATAGAGCAGATTATAGCCGACGCTAATGCCCAAACAGAAAATACACAACAACAACATTTTTTTATTTCGTGAGTTTTATATTATTATAATATTTTTTTTTTTTCTAACATTTAAATTATTTATAGTAGTGACGACGAAGAAATGTCAGAAGTGTTTTCTCCAAACATATCATCGGATGAAGATTTGTAATAATAAATGATATTTTAATGAATTTTTTTTATTTTTTCAAATATTATATAATACAAGTTAAAAAAAAAACTTAATCTACGGCTTGATTTATATTTCTCTTTTGATATGATTGCCTTTGGTCTGTAGACATCAGGATAAAACTACTCCGGTAAGGCTGATGCTCTTAACCATCCCCTTGCCAGCTGTTCAGTTGCATTAAGTGTCAGTTGGGCTACAAAACACGGCTTTCTTGTTGGTATAGCGTCACTGATTGTCGCCGGATCGATGTGCAGCAAATAGTCTGCCAATACATCTAATTTGGTATTCTTGGGTATTGGCATTAAAGTTCCGAGAGCTCCACAAATTTCACATGCCTGTAGTAATACTTTACCCCGTATTTCATTTATTTTTGTATTAATTACTTCTTGTATGTTGTCCTTTATGTGCAATAAACGAGATACATTTTCTTCACTCAGCTGAATGCACTGGTCATCGAGTATGCATTTAATTGAAAAATAGTTGGATACACGGCATTTGACTACCGACACGACCTTGTTTTCGTCTGAATGAAGATACTTTGACTCCATGAACGTTTTCTTCTCGAGAACAGGTATAAGCGATTCAAAAAATTCGGTACTCATTTTCACGCATTGAGAATTTACGTTAATATGAACAACACAATTCATTAAAGAGGCTGGATCGATCCCTATATTTAAAAACACGTTGTCATCCAAGAAAAAGGTTGAACAGTCAATAAGTTGATTAGACATTATGAAACACTGGAGGTTATAAGCACCAATTCTGAGAGACAAGGCTACACTGAGATTTATAATAAGTACCTATTACGTTTCATGAAAAATTAAAACACTATTAAGCATTTTTTTTTTTTTTTTCTGGTAATACGAGAATGCTGACATATTTTTTTTTTCTCTCTCTTCGTTATATACGGGTATTGTACAGTATCACTGATTTAGTACTGTTTTCACAGTGATATCGCTCTGGTGTGTTTATTGAAATAATAATTCAAAATGTTTAAATGTGATCAATGTGTTTCTATTTTCTCGCGGAAAGATGCTTTGTTCAGGCATGTAAAGTACCATAGTAGTACTAAACAATTTAAGTGTACTATTTGTCTAAATAATTTTACTAGAAACGATTCTCTCCAACGACACATGAAAAGTATTCACGGTGAGTAAATTTTATACAATATTAGGATTCTATCGGTGAAAATATTATTTTTATCACTATGCTTATATTATTTTCAACCGCTCGCGAGCGTGTGTGTGTGTGCGCGAGCTCGCGCGCTATATTCCAACCATATAACACTGATTTTTATTTTTCACTTAATAAATTAATACTCGTATAATAAAATATGCTATCCGAGCGTTAAAAGGGGTTTAGTATATACAACCCTACGTACATGATAGTAGTATTTAATTCGCGTTTGAAATAACAGTATTGTTCCATTTTAGGTATTTTAAACAGTAATGCACAGACTATTACAACTACAGCTACAAGTAATGCACAGCCAATTACAACTTCAGCTACAACTACAAGTATGATTTATATACATATTTATAGTTAAATAATTTACATAATTTATATTTTACAGATGATACAACCTTTGAAGATGATGATGATTTTTGTATTGCAGTGTTAGATGAGACCGAAAAAAATGGATTGAGTGAAAGTATGTATATTATATCAAATGTTTTGATCTTATACTAAATTAAAATTTTTAACATAGATGATAACAACGGGTTTGATGACGGCAACGATGATGTATGTCTTGAAGCGTTGGACAGGGCCGAAAAAAGTGGCTTATTTGAAAGTACGATACATATTATAATTTTATGACAATATTTATTTGTTTGTTTTTTCAGATCGGTCTAGAATGATTGAAATATCTGATAATATTTACGTCGAGGATATACCACCTGGCTCTTCGAACCAATGTATGTATGTATAATATTATCTTTAGTTATATGACCCGTTTATTCAATTAATTATTTTAGGTACACCCAGGCGAAATCATAAGCGTCCAGTGCCTGAACAATCGAGATACGATGGTATTTATAGTTATAACTTTTTAGTTTTAATATTATACTTATATATATATTTTTTTTTTATGTAGTTAATAATTCCGAAACATCGACCTACAATATAAGAACAAAACGTCGTAGATTATTAGAAGTTTTACAAGGCGGTTTTAATTTAATCAATTCTTCTTTAAACGAGATATGCAGAGAATATTATACAAGAAATTTCGACACCCAATTATTAAATTATAAAACATTTTTAAATAACACTAAACCACATTTAATCTAGTTAATTAACAGTTTTGACGGCGAAATAAAATACAACCTGAAATTGGAAGCGACATACCACAATCCTAAAATTCCCGAATCTGATGACAACAGGGCTTTCAAAACTGCGGCAAAAGAATTTTTTCTGGCTAATGATATTCACAAACAAATAGAACAAGATTATAATAAATTACTGGAGGAACAGGAAGTGTATAAGTCAAAAGGCAGTGGACTTACACTTAAATCTATTGATGGGCTGCTAGTAGGTGTCTATAAATATATTCCGTTAAGAGGGTCGTCATACATACAACTTCCGAATGACATAAAATTAAAAAAGTGTGTGATTAATTGTCAAAACAGCGATGACATGTGTTTCAAATATTCAATTCTATCTAGACATGTCAATCAACACATTGCTCATAGAGTAGGAAAACATTACGACGATCTCGAAAACCTCTACGATTTTTCTCATTTAATTTATCCGGTAAACTATAAAGACATAAAGAAACAATTTGAAAAATTCAATCCGACAGTTTCAGTTAATGTTTACGGATTAAAAAACGGATCCCGAACAATACAGAACAAACATGCATCAAATAAACCTGATATGACTATCGTATATCCCCTTAAAACATCTACGGAAAAAGATAACCACTACGATTTGCTATTAATATCTAATAACACGAAACATCACTTCTGTTTGATAACCAATTTTTCGAGACTTATTAATAATCAAATGACGTCAAACAAACATTATTCGGAGTATTGCAAAAGATGTTTATCTAAATTTAACAACACACCAGCAAAAACCGCTATTGAGGGCCTGCGTTACCACAAGCAATTCTGCGGGGATCATGAATCAATTTCGCCGATTATGCCAACACCTAACACAAAAGTCAAGTTTGATAAAATGGAACATACTCAGTTCCACCCGTTCATAATATTCGCTAATTTTGAAAGTATACTAGAAAAAAATAATGCTAATGCAGGTCCTAACACTAAGCTTATTCAAAACCATAATTGTATGAGTTATTGTATACATGTAGTATCAAATAACGTTCCTGAAGCGCTGTTGAAAAAATTTAAAATACCTAGGAAACCTATTGTTTATAGAGGAAATGAAAATACGAGTTACGATTCGATAGCTCTGCGATTCGTGAAAGATGTAACCGAAATTGCAAATCGAATTGATATGCTTTTATGTACAAAT
Organism: Diuraphis noxia; assembly: GCF_037042655.1. Lineage (NCBI taxonomy): Eukaryota > Metazoa > Arthropoda > Insecta > Hemiptera > Aphididae > Diuraphis > Diuraphis noxia. The sequence continues at coordinate 101,199,182 of NW_028301711.1, read as the reverse complement.
ATAAGTATTAAGATGACAGCGGAAGACATTTTAAAACACTCTAAAGCAACAAAATGTCAGGTGTGCGATAAATTGTTTGTTTTAAACGATGTCACTAAAGTTGAAGATCATTGTTACTTAACTGGGAAGTTTAGGTGTACATTGTGCAGTTCGTGCAACCTTAAACTGAAGCGTCCGGACTTTGTGGCATGTGTGTTTCATAATTTATCAAATTACGATGCACATTTTATCGTTCGACAACTTTGGTTTGACAATAAAAAAATTTCAGTCATCCCCAACAGCGAGGAGAAGTATATTTCATTCACAAAACATATTAATAACCGGTTTAGTATTAGATTTATAGATTCGTTGAGGTTTATGAGCTCGAGTTTGTCCAGCTTGGCAAATGATTTAGTTGCGGCAGGTCAAGACAAATTTAATGAAACGTCGAAAGTATTCACAAAAGATGAATTACCATTAACAACGCGAAAAGGTTGTTTTCCTTATGAATATTTGAGCGATTGGGGCAAACTAAACGAAACATCTCTTCCGGCCAAACATACATTTTATTCCTCGCTTCAGGATGAGCACATTCCAGACGAAGATTATGAACATGCACTTAAAGTATGGGATAAATTTAAGTGTAAAAATCTGGGTGAATACAGTGACTTGTATTTAAAAATTGACACCCTCATACTGGCAGATGTGTTTCAAAATTTTAGAAATTTATGTTTTAAAATTTACGGCCTCGACCCGGCTTATTATTACACTGCCCCAGGGTTTTCTTTTGCATGTATGTTAAAACATACTAAAGTCGAGATTGAGTTAATATCTGATTATACGATGTTGCTCGCGGTGGAGAAAGGAATCAGGGGTGGAATGACGCAGGCTAGCAAACGATATTCAAAGGCTAATCATCCTGACGCAACCAGTTACGATTCCAATAAAGAACATAATTACATTATATACATTGATGCATGCAATTTGTACGGGTGGTCTATGAAGAAAAAATTACCTTTAAATAATTTTAAATGGTATGAAGGCGACGTTAATTCGGCGTTATCATTGTTAGAACAACTGGATGAAAATTCAAATATGGGTTTGATCTACGATGTTGATGTGTCATATCCCGATACTTTGCACGATGAGCACAATGATTTACCTTATTTACCGGAAAGAACAAAACCTGATGGCAGCAATGTTACAAAATTATTTGCGACGTTCCACGTCAAGAAACATTATGTTGTTCATTATATGGCACTCAAACAGTCAATTTCGGCGGGACTAGTAGTGGATAAGGTACACAGAGTCGTACAATTTAATCAAACTGCTTGGCTTGCACCGTATATAGATAAGAACACAGAAATGAGAAAAAATGCAAAAAATAAATTCGAGGAAAATTTTTTTAAGCATATGAATAATGCCGTAAGTTAAGATAGAACTAATTATTATTATTATTATTAATATGTAATGATTTATTTATTTATTTTTACAGATATTTGGAAAAACGATGGAATCTAAACGCAATCGCAAAAAAATTGAACTCGTCACTGACGCCTTGAGGATGCAAAAACTTGTTAACAAACCTACGTTTAAGGACGTCACAATATATAGTGAAAATTTGTGTGCTGTACACCTGAAGAACATAGAAATAACATTTGACAAACCTATTGCATGCGGGATGGCTATATTAGATATTTCAAAAACTCTAATGTACGACTTTCATTATAATGTCATGAAAAAACATTACAAGAATAATATTTCTTTAATGTACATGGACACAGGTATTTTTATTCTTTGTATATAAATACTAAATATTCAATTACATTATTAATTTTTTCAGACTCATTCGTATATGATGTTGTAACAAACGATTATTACAATGACCTCGCATCCAATCCCGATATATTACATCGCATGGACACGTCGAATTTACCAAAACATCACCCATGCTATCGAGAAGAAAGAAAAAAGGTTCCCGGGATGTTCACCGATGAAGTTGAAGGGGAATTCATTGATGAGTTTGTAGCTCTTAGAGCTAAATCGTATGCCTTTTCAGTGTCTGGATTAGAGACAATCAAAGCCAAGGGTGTCAAAAAACATGTAATTAAAAATAACTTGACGTTAGAAGACCATAAGAAATGCCTGTTTAATGAAATCGGTCAAGATCCATTCAGAGAGATGTATTCTATACGATCATATAAACATAGAATCCATACTATCTTATCTAAAAAGCTCGCACTGAATTCTTATGACGACAAACGGTATGTGCTCGAAGATGGAATTAACACATTAGCTCATGGTCATTACAGAATCGAGTGACTTGAGCTATATAATATATATCATTAAATAATAATTTAATTATATGTTTTACTCAATATGATGGAGAGCCTACAACAAATAAAAACACGGAGTCTTCATTATATTTTTTTTTTCTTTATTTATAAACTTGCAATTTTAATCAATTGAAAATATGTATATAATATATATATATATATATATATATAGTGTAATTTTACAATGTAGAAAAAAAAAATTATAATCTTAAAAATTATTAACATACCATTTTTTTAATGCAAATACTTTATACAATGTACATTGTTTTGGATTGAAATCCTTATGAAAAATACAGCATGGTAGTGTTTCTCCGTTCAATTGACAAATCCGTGGACATTCCAAATTTTCAAAGTTGAATACTGTGGCATGTGGCATAAACTCGTTGATAATCTGTTGTTTTTGAGAGCCCTTAACGTAAATTCTATCGAATTTTAACGATTGAAATATTTTCTGTATTTCTCCATACTCTACATCACCATATTCCAACGTTAAACCGTGATATAAACGCTTCAGCCAACTGTTTACGCTTCGACTTTTTGCATCTTGTTTTAAAGATGTATGTTTAAATATCCAGTGTTGGTTGGACCATGTTTCAGTATCTACTATAGACATTTCTTTGATAAAATACTTGTTGTTGACTCCGAGAATGCACTGAACGTCCAAGATAGCCGACGACATGGTGTGACATAAAATGGAATTTTTTAAATAATAATAATTCGTTGTACCGAACGGATTGACTTCTGAACAACCACTGAAACTATTTTTTAACATCGTCCTTATGTATCCATGAATTATGGGAATTGTCAAATCCCACCCACTTGACATATATCTGGTCCCCCTTCTTTCGTACAATTTTTTCAATTAAATAATCATTTGGATAATTGGTTTTAGATAATTCTTCGGTGTAAAAACAGCCGGCTATTGGGCCATCATTATAATCGTGTAACTGATAAGTTGGTGGTATTGTTTTATTTATTTTTACTATTGTAAATATTTCTGTTGACCAATTGGGTAAATACCCTTTTGTGAAAACTCCTTTGTGAATGCTTATTCGAATTTTATCGCCGACATGAAATTTTACTTTTCTATTAGTGATTGTACGTTGTTTCAAAGTAACTAGTGAAGGATTTTCGTCTGCCTGCAATGGTGTCATCCCAATCGTTCTGTGTTTCGCATTGTTGTAATTATTGATTAGGTCAGGTAAAATTGATATCCATTCTTGTGAACCCAGAGCAGTAAATTCTCTATACATGTTTGTTTTTAAAGTTCGATTAAACCTTTCCACAAAACAGGCTTTTGTCGTGGAATATGTGCTATACTTTTTTATATTATGCTTAGTCATTAACATGTCAAACTTTGAATTATAAAATTCTTTGCCATTATCTACCTGCAACAGTTTGGGCGACCTATCTACAAGTATTGTAGACATGGCTTTGGTCACTTCACACCCTGTTTTTGTTTTCAATGGTACGGCCCAGGCGAATTTCGTAAAACAATCAATCACACAGAGAATATAATTATATTCTTTGTTTTTCTTTGAAAGTGGAATCATCTCGACCAAGTCAGCCTGCCACAAATCGTTTTTTCCATACACATTTACTCTTCGCCTCGTATAATTTTTCCTAGCCGGTCTGTGAAGTTCGATAGCTATGTTGCGTTTATACATTTGGTATTTTCCTTGTTATACCAGATTCGTACAGTTCTTCAAAAATAGATAATATTTCGTTTGAAACCCCAGTGTTTCCAGCAGATTGAGAGGCTAAAAGAAGTCGCAACCTATCAACCAGCTCATTTGGGTCATTCCAATATACTAAATTATGTGTTTGTAATTTCACTCCCATTCCCGATGGAAATAGCTTGCGAATAATTTGTGTATATTTTGTACCACCTTTCTTAATTTTTGCACCGTCCTGTGTCAAATGTGCTGAAGTTTGTATTAGTATTTCTTTATATGTATTTAAATCATTATCAGTATATTGCATTGGATATCTGAAACATAATAACTCAACAAGTCCAGGCGTTAGCTGATAAGACGTATCTTTGATAATTATTGCGTTGTTTTTGAATTTTACTTCTTCTTGACCTAACTTGCTTTTTCCATTAGAATATTTTTTTGGACCATATATTTTATCTTTTTCCTCTTCTTCTAATGTACGAAAAATTTCAGACTGGCTATCGGATGCTATATATGGGGTACCTTCAGCTATAATTTCATTATTACCGGCTTCCGAATTTTGTAATTTGTTCAACGGTTCGATTATTGGTTTAAATGTTTGCGTTACATAAGATTGAATATCAGCTTCACCTCTTTTCAATGCTTCAAATTTACGTTTAATGTTTTTCTTGGCAATAACTAATTCGTTCAACACTGCACTTCTGTCTTCCATTTTTGAGAATGAACTACATTGTTTTATACAACGACAAATGTGTCGAAACCGTGTCGATACCGTCCGTTGTCACGTTCACAGTCTTTACTTATCACGACGAAATTAAATCTCCCCCTACTCCAACACAAAGTACAAAACTCTTTAAATTCAGAATAGTTCATATCACCCGAACAGTGTTCCATATAAACGTGTTTTAAATTAGTCTCGTCTTGCTTGAATAATATAATCATGTTACTATTATCTCGAATAAGTTGTTTGGGTATGCGAGCGAATGATTGTGCTAGATAGAACACGTCGATATTGTTGTGTCTACAACGCGTGTAGTAAGAACGTACGATATTTTGATTTTCACATAAAATATCGTCAAATATAAAAACAGAATCTGGTAATGCTTTTTCTGGTGGGATAACCTCGTCGTTTTCGTGAAAAGTGAATAACTGAACGCCCTCTACATCTTTTAAAATTTCACAAAGCATTTTATATTTAGGTTGATCGAGTGTTTTCGAATATATATAAACGTTGTGAAAACGTATACCATTGATGGTAGTCAATAAAGCATAAATCAAATTTGTCTTGCCGCATCCGGAAGGCCCGACAACTAAAGCACGACAAGTATTCGGTAAAAGCTTCCCATGCCTCGATTGGAGACTCGTAGGCGGGTCGACATTTTCCACTGTGAGTTTTATTTCTTGATCTACAAACTTCATTATAAATACTTGGGTAATCTCTGTAATCTAATCATTACACGATGTCACCCGTTCGAAGAAACAACAAGAATAAAGGCGGAGGTATCGTGAACACTCTTATAAACAAATTACCATTTGAACTTCATTTACCGGGTAATTATAAACCATACAACACACATAACATTCAATATAATCAACTCATAATTTTAGGTTATCAGTACTGCGGCCCAGGTACAAAATTGAAAAAACGATTAGATCGCGGCGATAAAGGTATCAACCCCCTAGACTCGTTGTGTAAAGAACACGATATCGTTTATGATCACAGCAACTCTTTGACTGATCGTCAAAAAGCAGATTATATATTAGAAAACCAGGCTTGGAATAGATTCAAGTCAAAAGACTCTAATTTAAAAGAAAAGGCAGCAGCGTGGTTGGTCACTACTGGCATGAAGGCAAAACGAAAAATGGGTGCTGGATGTGGATTCAACGCAGCAGTCAAGGCAGCTAAAAATGTATTAAAAAAAAATATGAAAGAAAAAAACATGATGAAATTAACAAAAAAATGTTTTGTGGCAGCTAAAAAAATATTTCTTAAAAACAGCAAGAAAGCTCGGGTACCTCGTGTTATACCTTTACCGAAAACTGGAGGAATGTTACCACTGATACCAATTTTTGCCGGTTTATCCGCACTCGGAGCGCTGACGGGGGGAATTGCTAACGTCGTAAAGACCGTTAGCGAATTCAATAGAAATGAACCTACACATTTGGGCAGAGGTTTATACCTCGCCCCTAATAAAGGTGGCTCGTATAAGATCGAGAAAGGTAAAGGACTATATCTCTCTTCACAAGGAGGTAGTTCGTATAAAAGAAAGGGAGTCCATAAATCTGTGAAGAAAACCGTAAAAAGGAAAAAAAACTAATTACTACGTTACCCAAAAGAGCTTTGTACGATTATGAAATTATAAAACACGCGCACATAATGAAAATACCTCATTTCATCGGAGTGTTTTCCAGAGATAGGTTACCTAAACGTCCTAAGCATAAAGAATCGGCTGTTATCAATTTGGACGTTGAAAAAAGTACCGGAACTCATTGGGTAGCGTATAAGAAAATCGGAAAACAAGTAGAATATTACGACAGTTTTGGAAATCTATCACCACCACTGGAACTACAATCGTACCTCAGCGGATGTAAAATACAATATAATTACACTAGGCATCAACGTTATAACACATATAATTGTGGTCATTTGTGTTTGAAATTTTTATCATGTACACGATAACATTAAACGGTAATTCCAGCGAAATGTCTTGTGATATTTTCTCGCCGTTAGAAGTACAAAATACCTCTCAGCTGTGTCTTTTAAGCCTGCAAACACATAATTCTATACCAAACGTAGAACCGGATTGCAATACAATAGGTTTTCACGATTCACTCGGAAAATGTGTGACTGTGACTATACCTACGGGATCGTACGAAATAATTAACTTGGAGCCGATGATTCAAAAACTATTACCGAATCATGTTACTTTGTTTCAACTCAAGGCCGATGGAAGCACATTGAAATGCTCGATGACGTGTAGTCATGATGTTGATTTCACTATTGAACATAATATATCGAAAATATTAGGGTTTGAGAATAAAGTTTATTCTGCCAAGACACTACACGAATCTGAACGGATAGTCAACATAATGAAAGTTAACTGTATAAAAATAGATTGCAATCTAATTTCTGGTTCATTCAGTAATGGTATACCGAGCCAGACTATACACAAGTTTTTCCCTTCTTCGCCGCCTGGACATAAAATCATAGAAGTCCCAAAACATCTAGTTTTCTACCGGCTTAATTCTTCGTCTATAAGTAAAGTGAATATAGTACTAAGAGATCAAGATAATAATTTGATCAATTTAAGAGGGGAGCCAATCACAGTTCGTATACAAATTAAACATTAAAATGGCTATTAAGTTCAACAGCTATATAAAAAGAAATGCTATCAAGAGTCGCTACAGTTCTACTAACAAGATTAATACGTCGAGACGTACGCCGATTGTAAAGAAACTAACAAAGAACAATCTATCATTTCTACGGTCTTTAAAAGTTCTATAATCATGGATGACATGTATTTGGACGTGGCCGGCGGATATGAAGATGAATGCAAAATAACTCAAATGCAGTACCACTCTTTCCTCCCCTATTCTTCAACAGCTTTATCCAATAACGACGAAATTAGAATATCCATTCAAAATATGGACGCTTACACTCTCCCCTGCGAGAGCTATCTCTATATTGAAGGTAAATTAAATATACCGGCAGATATTGCATCACATGCGAACGAAATTAATTTTACAAATAATGGTTTGGCGTTTTTGTTTTCTGAAATCCGGTATGAAATTAACGGTGTTGAAATACAAAAATTAAAATCTCCTGGAATATCATCGAGTCTTAAAGGGTTTTGCTCACACACACCGAATGAATTGAACAATCTAAAAAATGCTGCTTGGGACGTAGAAATGAATGTCAGTGAAAATAAAAATTTCACGTTAAATAACAAATTTGCTGGTTGTATCCCGCTCAAACACTTGTTAGGATTTTGTGAAGATTATAAAAAAATACTACTCAACTGCAACCAACAAATCATTTTAAACAGATCGTCTACGGACTCTGATGCGTTGTACGTTTCCGAGACCACTGCGAATGACAATAAAGAAAAACTCAAAAAAGTAGTGATTGAGCTGAGTAAAATTATTTGGAAGATGCCGGTTATCAGGGTGAGTTAGGGCTGTTCGATTATTTCGATTAATCGATTATAACGATTATTATTTTTTCCCATCGATTATTATACGGTTTTTATAAAATTCGATTAATCGTCAAATAATCGAAATAATCGAATTTCCGATTAATCGAAAATCGAAATAATCGAATTTCCAATTAATCAAATAATCGAAATAATCGAATTTCCGATTAATCTAATAATCGAATTTCCTATTATAATCACGATTAAAGATAAGATTATCTTTAATCGTGTTTCGACGGTTCGAATTAATTTCTATTTTTAGCACTTTTTACATTTTGTGTGTTTGTGTTTACTTTTATATGGCTGCTATGCGTCTATCAGTCTATCTTATCTTACGTCTGCATTCTGCTAACAAGAAACCAACCATAACTGTAAGATTTTGTCATTCGCAAATCGTATTAATATTTAATCGTATTCCGGTATTCGTGCATTGAGTTAAAAGATAAATATTACTACTTTTGCCATTTAGTCATTATTGACTATTGTTTTATTCTCGATTTCCTTCGAAGATGAGTTTAGTGTGGAATGTTTTCACTAAATCTGAATGTGGATACAGGGCGACTTGTGATATGTGTTATAAAAGTTTTTCAAACTCGGGTTCAAACACTACAAATTTGTGGAACCACATCAAAAAATCGCACAAAGGAAAATATAATGAACTTGATAAACAAAAACGAGGAACTGAAAATTGTGAACTTCTACCGTCCGACATGCTTGAGCTTGACAAGTAAGTATTTTGTTCCTAGATAGAAAGAATACAAAACAGCTTACAGCACACATTGTAATAAATAATACACATACAAATAAATTATTAAAATAATGAAAATGTATTTTATGTTATTAAAACTATATTAAAAGAGTAACAATATAGATATCTGATAGGTATATAATAAAAAGAGCAAATATGTACATTTTATATTATTTAACATTTAAAATTATTTATTAGTAATTACTAGGGCAGAGGACAGTGGCGCAACTAGGTTAACTGAGGCCCCAGTGTCACTTTTAACGAAGGGGCCCTAATTAAAATTATTATTTATGCTTATGATAATATTATTGTGAACAAAATTTGGTCGATAAAATGATAAATTTCCAAAAGGAAAAAAATAGGTAATGTATTTAATGGTATAACTTATACTTATACACTTGTAAGTTGTAACAACTGTTTCTAATCAGTTTACTGAAATGGAAGTGTTAATTACTATTCATTATCAATATTCAATACCACATATTTAAATTAAGTTAATATAGATTTATTAAAAGTTTTACCAACCAAATAACAACATAAATCATAATATTCTAATAAAAACAAATAAAAATTATAACTTTTAAGACTACACTAGTCATTTATATACTATATATTTTAATATTTTATATATTTAGAGTAATATAATGAGGTTGTATAAACAAATAAATAAAAACGTCGACGAAAAAATATTGATAATATGATAAATTATTTAAAATATGCATCTAAAAGTATATAATGGAAGAAATATGCCCTAAAAACTGAAAAAACTCAACATATGCATTTATATGCACAATACAATATTAAAACCAGCTTTGTGAAAGTATGAAATGTATTTGTTTAATACTCTGCTATTTTTGTGACTGTGCAGCAAAACAATTAATATGCAAATGCTACAAGTCCTCTGCCCTAGTAATTACTAATTTGTATATTATGTTTATAAAGTTTGTTATTAAATAATATAATTATATTTATTTATTATGTTTACTAAATCTATTACATTTCTAACACAGACATTTGTTTCATACTACCTATAAGCAGTTTATTTAAGCATTCTTAGCCTCACAGTTGCAATATTTTATAATACTAATATTTCTTTTCAGTTTGACCACTTCACAAGACACTGACATTTTAAATGCATCAACATCAACTTTATGTTCATCACTTTCATTACCATTGGTAAATGTTTGTAATGAAGTTGGTAATTGTTCTACTACAACAGAGAAAACCAAACTACATACAAAACAGACTGTGATGACATCATTTACTTTGACACCGTCCAACAAACTTAAGCTAGATAAAATTCTTGCATATTTTGTTGCTGTAGATATGATGCCCTATAATTTAGTCGAAAAAGAAGGTTTCAAGGCTTATACTCGTGCTTTAAATCCAAGTTACCGTTTGCCTAGTAGGAGTACCCTTACCAACAAAAGAATTCCTGATCTTTATCAAGAAACAAAGTTGATAGTACAAAATATAGTATCAACTACTATTTTTTTGTCATTAACCACAGATTGCTGGACATCAGTATCCAATAAGCCTTTTTTGGCATTGACTTGCCATTTTTTGGACAAACAATTTAATCTAGGTAAATAGTAAAGATTTCTTAGTTAAAATTATTTAAAAATTTACTAATTGCTAATGCATTACTTTTATGTTACAGTTTCTATATGTTTGGGTTGTCAAGAGCTATCTGAAAGTCATACGGGAGACAATCTAGCAAGTGCTATTCAGCTACAATTGTTAGAATACAATTGTGATGTTGATGCTAGCATTGGCGCCATATCAACAGACTATGGTGCAAATGTACTGAAAGCTGTTGACAACCTGAAAATACCACATGTTCCTTGTTTTGGACACAGTTTTAACACAGCGGTCAAAAAAATATTTGAGTTGGATGAAGTTAAAGTTTCCATTACCAAAGTTAGGGCAATACAAAATATTTTCGCATACAGCTGGAAGGCAGTTAAGGAGATGGCTATAGAGCAACATCGATATGGGCTAAAATCTGTGAAGTTTCCATCATACTCAAAGACTAGATGGTGGTCTTTATTGGACCTCATAGAAGTAGTTTTATCCCAAGAACTTCCTTTAGCTTCATTTTTAAGAACGTACAACAAAGGAGTGTTTAAAGATAGAATGATCGATGAACACCAAGTCAAAATTCTCAAAACAGTAATTTCAACACTAGATCCAATTCGAAAAATTTCGGATAATTTAGCAGGCGAGTCTTATGTTACAGCATCAGCTATATTACCTGTTGTTAACATGATCCTGAAAAAAATATTAGAAGTTGACGAACAAGTGCTTACCGAAGAAAATAGTGTTTGCTTAGTTTTGAAAAAAAAAATGCTAGAAACAATGATGACAGTTTTCACTAATCGTTATGGGAATAATGTTACATTAAAAATGTGTACTGCCTTGGATCCACGATTCAAATTGGACAGAATTGATATTGAACATACTTCAATTGATTTAGAATCATTCAAAGCAATTTTAAAAGAAGAATGTATAAGTACATGGCAGTATTCTGTATCAAAATTAGAATTGAGTTCAGAGTCTCCACCAAAAAAATTAAAATCAACTGGGCTCTCTGCAATTTTTGATACTAGTTATGATGTACAATCGACAGAATCTACTTATACGGTAAGGAAATTCTTTTATAATAATATAATGTATGTATTATTTATTACAATGTGTGCTGTTTTGTATTGTTTCTATCCAGGAACTATCTATTGGCGATAAAGTAGAAAATGAGATAAATGGATATTTCAATCTACCGAAAGTTGACTATGAACAAAGTCCAGTTACATGGTGGCATCTAAATGGAACAATGTTTCCATTTTTGAAAGTAATGGCAAATAAATTAATGTGTATACAAGCCACTAGTGTGGCCTCAGAGAGAGTGTTTAGCCGTGCAGGTAACATAGTTACTGATCAGAGGGCATCACTTACTGAAGATCATTGTTCTCAACTCATATATTTATCGATGAACAAAAAATTTGTTCTAATTCCTTTTAATTTATAAAATATTATTATTGTTATTTATTTGTTTACACTCTAAAGACTAAAGGGAAAGTTTTAATTATTTTTATTTAATATTAAATATTATTAATATTTATTATTATATTACTATAAAGATAATTTTTATATTTTAATTTTTTATTACTATTCTATATTTCTATGTATGAATTAAAAGAAGTCAAAATGACTGAAAAAAAAACAGTCTTATTTATTATGATAAGCTATTCCTGTACCTAATAATTATTCTCATAATATAGCCATAGTAGCAGAATGTATTGATGTCCCTAGGGCCTAGTGCCTAGACCCTATGTACTAAGCAAATTATTTTTTTAGATTTTTAATGGAAAAAAGAGGCTGTTACATATAATATAAATAATAATTATATTATTATACATTATTTAATTATTATATGATAACAATGAATATTCACAACTTATTATTATTTATAATTTATAATTTATATTGTTATAGTTATTGTTTATTCTTATATATTTTACTCTTATACACTGTAAAATGCTTTGTTTAACTTACAAATATGCTCAGACTCAGATTATCCTTAAAATATGTTCTCAATTCATACTAATAATATAGAATATAGATTACCTGATTACATATTTAAATTTTACATCTGTACTAATTACTAATATGAAGTTTTGAATTCAACGATTCGGAATGTATTAAGGATAATATTATAAAAGTAAGTGGACATCTACATCAATATGTCATAATCATCCTGCAAATCTTGTCTAAAATTGTGTAGAAGTTAAGGAATCAATTTATCCATGATAAAAAAAATTGGTTAATTAGTCATTAAAAAAATCGATTAATCGGTGAATAAAAAAATTGATTAATCGATTAATCGGTTAATCAGACATTAATAAAATCGATTAATCGATTATTTAGTCATTAAAAAAATCGATTAATCTGTCGTTAAAAATCGATTTTTGGAATGACAATTAATTTTCGATTAATCGAAGTAATCGATTAAAACGTGAAATTAATAATCGAGTGGTAAAAAAAATAATCGAACAGCCCTAGGGTGAGTGACAAAGAAAAAATAAAACTATTAAAAGTATTAGACTCTCGTAAACAACTCTCGTGTGCGTTCAGAAATTGGGACTTGTGCGAATATCCGGTTCTCCCTCAGAACACTTCTCATTCGTGGACGATCAAATCGAGCAGTTTGCTCGAGAAACCCAGATTTGCATTAATTGGCTTTCAAACAGATCGAAAAAATAATTTATTTAATCCGTCTGGACGATTCGATCACTGTTACCTGAAAAACCTTAAAATACATCTAAATTCTGAAGTGTATCCATACGAAGATTTCCGTTCAGATTTCACAAACAACGTTACGGCCATTTTATATAAAGCATATACAGATTTCCAAAAATCATACTACGATAGAGAATATAGTGAGCCTCTACTGTCAAAAACCATTTTTGAACAATACGTACCATTCATAGTCGTAGATTTATCACGACAAAACGACAACGTAAAATCGTCGACTGTTGATTTACGCATCGAGTTCGAAACAGGCAAAGCCATTCCAGCGAAGACTGCAGCTTATTGTCTCATTTTACACGATCAAATTATAACTTATAACCCTTTTAATGGTGATGTAAGGAAATTGTAAATAGTTTGTAAATAAAAATACTTTTTTTAAACATCACGTTGTTTTTTTTATTATCATCGACCAAAGCCACAATAAAAATGTAAGTTTAAAATATTACATTTTTTTTTTTTTTATTTATGTACCAAAGTCACAATAAAATATTACATAATTAATTATTTTCCAAAACTCAATCTACGGCTTGCTATTTCCCTTTCACGTGCTACGAATGCTCTTGTCTTAGGTCTGCTGACTTCAGGCTAAAAAAAAAAATGTTTTTGTTTAGTATAAAATAATATGCAAAAATATGTTTGTATTACCTCAATTTTTGCCGAATAAGATAACCAGCCTCTTGCTAATTGTTTGAGTGCTTTGATTTTCAAATCTGCTATTAAGCAAGTACCTGCGACTGGAATACATTCTTTCAGTTTCCTAACTTCGATGCGGTTCAAATAATCTTCAACATCGGTTATGGCTGTATCTTTAGATAACGGCATTTCCTTTCCGAGAAACATTGAAATCTTACATGCCTGATCCAATGCAGTGGGCCGTGTGTACATTGTTTTCATCTGAATAACTTCTTCAATGGCACCACTTAACTGTAAGATCCTTGCAACATTCCCTTTTGTCAACTGCACATTCTGGTCTTGAAGCAAACATTTGATTGACAGTATGTTGTTGCCGTTGCATTCTTCGATTGACATCAATTTAAACTCCTCTAACAGTAAATGTGATGGTAGTGAAAAATTGATGTTTTTAAGTAATACATTAAGCGATTCATATAAGTCCACACTCATTTTTACACATTGCATGTTACTTGTAATACATACAACACAATTTAACAAAAAATCCGGATCTAGACCTATATTTATAAAAATATTATCGTCCACGAAAAAAGTCGAACAGTCGATAAGTTGACTAGCCATTATGATGGATCAAACGCACAAATTGTCACTTCTTGAAGAGCGGGTTACGACTGACTTGTCCTATGCTCGTGTCACACGTTTTATGCAGTGCTGCCGTGTGGAGCGGGGATTAATCCCTACTCTATCCTTTATGGTGGGAATATGTATAACGAAATGAATAACACACATGTTATGATATAAAGAATATTTATTATCATCATTAATAAGATATTATTAAATAAAAAATTAATTTCGTATTCCTCTGAGTTGATTGAGACTTGCCGTCTGTTTAGTCAAACAAAGATGGTGGGGATGGTGAAAATCTGTTAAAGTAAGTCGGCCCATCGTTCTCGTCAACAGCCTGTAATAAAAATTTATCAATATCCGTTTATCAAGTAAATAATGTGTGTATTACCATAGGTTTGATTTTCCGAATTGGTGCCCTCGTTGGTAAACTCGAACGTGTTGAAAAGTATTCTCGAAACCCCCTTTCCTCGTCAGCACCCTAAAAATAAAATAACGGTTAACTCGAGAAAAATATTTTTTTTTAATTTTTAAATTACCCGTGACTGTGATAAATCGTTTTCGTCATGTATAATCGACGGTGACAAAATTGAGTATCTTGGTGGCGATATGTCAACGTTAAAAGCTTCCGTTTTATTCTGTAATAAAAATAAGTAATCATGATACGAAAATTTTAACTATCGAAATATTTAAATAAATTTTCATACATTTATAGAGTTATTCAGCTTTTCCATCCATTTGATTGCCAGCTGTTCAGTTGCGAGTAATTTTATCTGATGTATGAAACTCTGTTTGTTTTTCGGTATATGGCTTGTGATTAATTCGGCATGAATTCCTTTTGTTATTGAAACTACTTCTTCAAGTTTCGCTGATTTATCAACATTAAAATCGGTTTTAAGGCAGTCGGTTATTTGATCGATTTGATTTAAAATAATAGGTCGTGTGATGGCGATTTTCATTGTTATGGTTTCAAGAATTGTGCTCTCTAAATCTTGAATTGTCATAAGATCTCTTCGACTTAATATAGTTCTACATCCGTCTATTTGTTTAGACTCCATGACCAAGACATTATCTCCCT
The DNA here is from genome assembly GCF_037042655.1 of Diuraphis noxia. Lineage (NCBI taxonomy): Eukaryota > Metazoa > Arthropoda > Insecta > Hemiptera > Aphididae > Diuraphis > Diuraphis noxia. Next base: position 101,183,610 of record NW_028301711.1, on the reverse strand, counting down.
TATATACCATACTCGTGAGCAAAACAAATTCATCTTCCAAAAAAATAATTTTTTTATAACGTACAGTAGTATCCAGAATGTAAGATAAAACATGGCCCATCACTGAGTAAATACGCCTCAAGAAGTCTGGAGAAATATTTACATAGCGCGACGGTGTAATTATTTGCACGATGATATTGAACTCATCTTTTGAATCGAAACCAACGTTTAAAAATTTACGGTTTTCAAAATCTATTGTAAAATTAGTGCAATCGATAAGTTCAGTCGGAGATGTAGGCGCAACATATTTGTACAACCGATTCATTTCACTGATTGATCCACCCATAATAACACTGTTATAAAACTCGCGACTTGACACTGTTAAAACAAAACTAAGACTGAATGTTCATACACTGAATTATTAACTAATTGTTTCGAGTATGGTGAGGATAATAACTTATAGTGGGGAAACGGTTCTGTAGTGGGAGACTATATCAAGTATACCTAATATGAGTGTTTTATATATGTATACCGTGGGTTAGGTCACGTCCGACGGCGGCACCTATGGCGTGGCAGGGAGCGGTGGGATGTGGTGGCGGTGGGATGTGGTGTTGGTGGGATGTGGTGGTGGTGTGATGTGGGGGCGGGGCGGGGAGCGGTGTACCGACGGCGGCACCTATGGCTGGGCAAGGAGCGGTGGGATGTGGTGGTGGTGGGATGTGGTGGAGGTGGGATGTGGTGGCGGTGGCGGTGGCGGTGGCGGTGGCGGTGGCGGTGGCGGTGGCTGTGGTGGTGGTGGCGGTGGCGGTGGTTCCAGTAGTGGCTTTTTTACCCTACTCACGATTTATATTAATAAGCATCTTAAGTATATTTAAAGTTTAATCTTATGTTTATATTATATCCAACATGATTTAAAGAAGTAGCCTTCTTAAAAAAAAAACCTCGTATTATTTTTATACTGAACATGGTTTGTTTCAAGGTGTTCCAATGTCATACTACAGATAACACATTGAGGAACATCAGTTTCATGGGATGTAAAACCATATTCAATATAACTATTATTATATTTTAATATTTTTACCTTTTGGGGTGTTGGTTCATTATTTTCGTCGGTAGTATCCGAATTATGTATATTCGAATTTTGATTAGTTGAAGTCGATTTGTTTGGCGGTCGTTTGAAAAAAATCGTCAATTGTGACTGTTTAGTCATATTATTTATATTTTATATTTATCATTAATTAATGTTGTCAAATTAAAAAAAAAAGTATAAACAAATGGAAATCAATTTTAAAGTGCGTTTTATATGCGTATGCCTAACTTAACAACAGCGATGTGAACTGTGAACGATGAACAGCAATCGATATAATTGAGGAAATCATGAAATTATCATTCAGCTACAGTCCACTCGCATCTCACACGTACGGCGATTATCATAGGTTGATAATCAATTTCATCTATAATAAATGGCTTAAAAATTAGACCTGTTGTTAAAAGTGTGTTTTCCGATTTAAATTATAATTAAACTCGTTATACATGATAACATAACATGTTTTATTATATTATTCTGGTATTATTTAATATTATAATAATTATTGATTTTATTCTTTGAGAATTTAAATTTATTAAAATGATTTAAATTTTAAATACTATGATCGCGACCAGCGACCCTAAATGGTTAGTTAGATAGTAGACATATAAGTATGAAAATGGAAAAACTAAGAACTCTATTTCAAATTATGTTCAAATGATTTTTCTACCCTAATAACTATGTTTTGAAATTTATATTCTACCGAAAACCTTGAAATATCATGGCAAACATTTCAAATAAATCTCTTGATTTTCCACTTTAAAGATAACATTTGATGAATATTTTATATTTATAAAATATATTATATACTTATTAATTATTATCAGATATTCTCTGACTATTATAGATCTACGTAAGTTAATTTAATTTTAAAAAATTTATAATATGCATCACAAATATGTTTAAAGTTTAATCTTATGTTTCTATTATATCCAACATGAATTAAATAAATATTGTGATATTTTTTTCTTAAATATCTGTTTTCAATTTTCCGAGTTTCTATAAAAAAAACTGTTAGTTATATTCTAAAATAATTAAATATTATACTTAAACTACGTATTTATAATGTTTAATTCTACGCATGGCTTAATAGAAGACATATAAGTATGAATATGTTATAATTAAGAACTCTTATTTCAATTTAAGTTCAAATGATTATTCTACCCTAATTACTATTTTTCAAAATTTATATTTTACCGAAAAACTTGAAAATTCATTGCAATCATTTAAATAAATCACTTGATTTTCCACTTTAATCATAACATTTGATGAATATGTTATAATTATAAAATATATTATACACTTATTCATTATTATTGGATATTCTCTGTCTATTATAGTATATCGTAAGTCGATTTAATTTTAAATAATTATATAATTTTACACGATTTATAATATGCATATTAAATATATTTAAAGTTTAATCTTATGTTTATATTATATTGAACATGATTTAAAGAAGTAGTGTGATTTTTTTTTAAATATCTGCATTCAATTTTCCGAGTTTCTAAAATAAAAAGGCTGTTAGTTATAATCAATTATAATCAAATATCAACTTTAAACTACGCGTTTATAATGTTTAATTCTATGCGTGGCCTGATAGTAGACATATAAGTAAGAATATGTTATAACTAAGAAATCAATTCAATTTAAGTTCAAATGAAATTGCTACCCCAATTACTATGTTTTGAAATTTATATTCTACCGAAAAACTTGAAAATTCATTGCAAACATTTCAATTAAATCACATGATTTTCTACTTTAATCATAACATTTGATGAATATTTCATAATTATAAAATATATTATACACTTATTAATTATTATCGGATATTATCTGTCATTAGGTAATAGTAAGTTGATTAAGTTTTAAATAATTATTTAAATTTACACAATTTATATTAATATGCATCTTAAATAAATTTAAAGTTTAATCTTATGTTTATACTATATCCAAAACGATTGAAATAAGTAGTGTGATTTTTTTTTTTAATTAACTGCCTTCAATTTTCCGAGTGTCTAAAAAAAAAGCTGTTGGTTAAAATCTATTATAATTAAATAATAACTTCAAACTACGTATTTATAATGTTTAATTCTACGCATGGCCTTCATACGTATAAGTATGAATATGCTATAACTAAGAACTCTTATTTCAATTTAAGATCAAATGATTTTTCTCCCTGATATTATGTTTCAAAATGTTGTAGTATATTCTTAAAGTATATTATACACTTAATTATTGCTATCGGGTATTTTCTGTCTATTATAGAGAATAGTAAGTTGATCTAATTTTAAATAGTTATATAATTTTACACGATTTATAATATTTATTTTCAATATTTTTAATGTTTAATCTTATGTTTCTATTATATCCAACATGAATTAAATAAATATTGTGATATTTTTTTCTTAAATATCTGTTTTCAATTTTCCGAGTTTCTATAAAAAAAACTGTTAGTTATATTCTAAAATAATTAAATATTATACTTAAACTACGTATTTATAATGTTTAATTCTACGCATGGCTTAATAGAAGACATATAAGTATGAATATGTTATAATTAAGAACTCTTATTTCAAATGAGGTTCTAATGATATTTCTACCCTAATTATTATATTTCGAAATTTATATTCTACCGAAAACCTTGAAAATTCATAAAAAAAATTTCAATTCAATCACTAGATTTTCCACTTTAATCATAACATTTGATGAATATTTTATAATTATAGAATATAAAATACACTAGGTAATTAATTAATAGGTATCGGATATTCTATGTCTATTATAGAATTACGTAAGTCGATTTAATTTTAAATAACTATATAATTTTACACGATTTTTAATATGCATATTAAATATATTTAAAGTTTAATCTTATGTTTATATTATATTGATCATGATTTAAAGAAGTAGTGTGATTTTTTTTTAAATATCTGCATTCAATTTTCCGAGTTTCTAAAATAAAAAGGCTGTTAGTTATAATCAATTATAATCAAATATCATCTTTGAACTACGCGTTTATAATGTTTAATTCTATGCATGGCCTGATAGTAGACATATAAGTAAGAATATGTAATAACTATGAAATCTAATTCAATTTAAGTTCAAATGAAATAGCTACCCCAATTACTATGTTTTGAAATTTATATTCTACCGAAAAACTTGAAAATTCATTGCAAACATTTCAATTAAATCATATGATTTTCTACTTTAATCATAACATTTGATGAATATTTCATAAATATAAAATATATTATACACTTATTAATTATTATCGGATATTCTCTGTCTATTAGGTAAGAGTAAGTTGATTTAGTTTTAAATAATTATTTAATTTTACACGATTTATATTAATATGCATCTTAAATAAATTTAAAGTTTAATCTTATGTTTATACTATATCCAAAACGATTGAAATAAGTAGTGAGATTTTTTTTTTTAATTAACTGCCTTCAATTTTTGCTTTCAATTTTTCTTCAATCTTTTTCAATTTTCAATTATATTATACACTTATTTATTGTTATCGGGTATTCTCTGTCTATTATAGTATTGCGTAAGTCGATTTAATTTTAAATAATTAAATAATTTTACACGATTTATAATATGCATCTTAAATGTATTTAAAGTTTAATCTTATGTTTATATTATATTGAACATGATTTAAAGAAGTAGTGTGATTTTTTTTTTAAATAACTGCATTCAATTTTCCGAGTTTCTAAAAAAAAAAATCTTTTAGTTATAATCTATTATAATCAAATATTAACCTTAAACTACGGGTTTATAATGTTTAATTCTATGCATGTCCTGATGGTAGACATATAAGTAAGAATATGTAATAACTATGAAATCTAATTCAATTTAAGTTCAAATGAAATTGCTACACCCCGATTACTATGTTTTGAAATTTATATTCTACCGAAAAATTTGAAAATTCATTCCAAACATTTCAATTAAATCACATGATTTTACACTTTAATCATAACATCTGATGAATGTTTCATAATTATAAAATATATTATACACTTATTAATTATTAACAGGATATTCTCTGTCTATTAGGTGAAAGTAAGTTGATTTAGTTTTAAATAATCATTTAGTTTTACACGATTTATAATATGCATCTTAAATATAGTTTTAAAGTTTAATCTTAGGTTTATATTATTTCCAACATGATTCATATAAAAAGTGTATATATTATATTATATTATACATTTATTAATTATTAACGGATATTCTCTGTCTATTAGGTGAAAGTAAGTTGATTTAGTTTTAAATAATTATTTAATTTTACACGATTTATAATATGTATCTTCAATATCTTTATGGTTTTATCTTATGTTTATATAATATTCAACATAATTTAGATAAGAAGTGTGATTTTATCTTTTAAATAACTGCATTCAATTTTCCGAGTTTCTAAAATAAAAAGGCTTTTATTTATAATCTATTATAATCAAATATCAACTTCAAACTAGGTGCGCGTTTATTATGTTTAATTCTATGCGTGGCCAGATAGTAGACATATAAGTATGAATATGTTGACATGTTGTAACTAAGAGGTCTTATTTCAAATAATCTTCTAATGATATTTCTACCCTAATTATTATGTTTTGAAATTTATATTCTAACGAAAACCTTGAAAATTCATTGCAAACATTTCAATTAAATTACATGATTTTCCACTTTAATCATAACATTTGATGAATATTTTATAATTATAAAATATATTATACACTTATTAATTATTAACGGATATTCTCTGTCTATTAGGTGAAAGTAAGTTGATTTAGTTTTAAATAATCATTTAGTTTTACACGATTTATAATATGCATCTTAAATATGGTTTTAAAGTTTAATCTTAGGTTTATATTATTTCAAACATGATTTATATAAGTAGTGTATATATTATATTATATTATACACTTATTAATTATTAACGGATATTCTCTGTCTATTAGGTAAGAGTAAGTTGATTAAGTTTTAAATAATTATTTAATTTTACACGATTTATATTAATATGCATCTTAAATAAATTTGAAGTTTAATCTTATGTTTATACTATATCCAAAACGATTGAAAAAAGTAGTGTGGTTTTTTTTTTAAATAACTGCATTCAATTTTTCGAGTTTCTAAAATAAAAAGGCTTTTATTTATAATCTATTATAATCAAATATCAACTTCAAACTAGGTGCACGTTTATTATGTGTAATTCTATGCGTGGCCAGATAGTAGACATATAAGTATGAATATGTTGACATGTTGTAACTAAGAGGTCTTATTTCAAATAAGCTTCTAATGATATTTCTACCCTAATTATTATGTTTTGAAATTTATATTCTAACGAAAACCTTGAAAATTCATTGCAAACATTTCAATTAAATTAATTACATGATTTTCCACTTTAATCATAACATTTGATGAATATTTTATAATTATAAAATATATTATACACTTATTAATTATTAACGGATATTCTCTGTCTATTAGGTGAAAGTAAGTTGATTTAGTTTTAAATAATCATTTAGTTTTACACGATTTATAATATGCATCTTAAATATGGTTTTAAAGTTTAATCTTAGGTTTATATTAATTCAAACATGATTTATATAAGTAGTGTATATATTATATTATATTATACACTTATTAATTATTAACGGATATTCTCTGTCTATTAGGTGAAAGTAAGTTTATTTAGTTTTACACGATTTATAATATGCATCTTAAATATAGTTTTAAAGTTTAATCTTAGGTTTATATTATTTCCAACATGATTCATATAAAAAGTGTATATATTATATTATATTATACATTTATTAATTATTATCGGATATTCTCTGTCTATTAGGTAAGAGTAAGTTGATTAAGTTTTAAATAATTATTTAATTTTACACGATTTATAATATGTATATCTTCAATATCTTTATGGTTTTATCTTATGTTTATATAATATTCAACATAATTTAGATAAGAAGTGTGATTTTATCTTTTAAATAACTGCATTCAATTTTCCGAGTTTCTAAAAAAAAAAAAGCTTTTAGTTATAATCTATTATAATCAAATATCAACTTTAAACTATGTACGCGTTTGTAATGTTAATATTAATATGTGTCGTGTTACGCTCTTAACATAAATATATAATATGTCAAGTTAAGATTGCCATCACGACTGGCCGTTATGAGAAAATGTTTACAGAGCTAACGGCCTGAATGATAAAAGAAATATAGATCACCAGAATATAATATATGGGATTTGAAGCAAAAAACCAAATTTTTAAAAGGGGTATTTGATAATAATAAAACCAAATAATAATATATAAAATACAAGCTATGCTATATTATGACAACATGAATAATAAAAATGTTTGGTAAAACTTACAAAGAAATAATAATAATTCATGCTTGATTAGCAAGTGAATAGAAAACATAACATATAAATTTAATGATTGATTATTATACATGAATATAAAACAGTATAAATGCAAGCTGCAATGTTTCTTGATTAGCATGCAATTAATATAATAATAATGATAATGACATAGTGCTTGATTAGCAAATGCAATGAATATACAATAATAATAGGTGCTTGATTAGCAGACAACTAATTTAATACAAAATATAGTTGCTTGATTAGCACATCACAATGAATATAATACAATAATATAAGATACTTAATTAGCAATGCAATGCAATGTATAAATGCAATAATAATAACATAAGAGCAAAACATGCCTGACTAACATTTTATATATATGCAATTAATAATAAATTTAAAAGGCTCGTCAGCCGATTACCTGCCAACTGGTGTCCGTTAGCGGCTTCGAACCAGAACGCTACCGTCTTGGGATGCACACACTTGCACAATAAAAAACACAATATAATAATTAAATGTGGCAATCCCAAGAACGTGCGACTAACGGGCCACCAGTTGAGACGAATTATTCACAAAAGGAACATGTAATTCACCAATATAAAAATTCACGTGTTTCTGCAAGTATGTTTATGTGCTTCCTAGATTGGAAAATAATATTAATAAATGATACAGCTGAGTGGCTGAACGATACTTACAGAAACTTGAACACAAAAATATTTGCACGTGGAAAGAAAAAGACTCAAAAAACTCAACGACCTGCACAGCACGAGACCAAAAGACAAAGAGAAAGAAAAAAAATATAAAATGGATAAAGGTTGTGGGCGTTGTGGCCGAAAACTTTTAAACATTGAAAAATAAAAGCACCAATAAAAATCACAAATGAATAATAATAACGTTTTCAAAACGAAGAGTAAAAACAACAAAAAAAAGAAAAAGGGGAGCCGGAGCTGGTGCGTTCAGGCTTTTATAACCTTTGCTGCGGGCAGTGTCATCGAGATACAATAAAATAATAAGTTTAGCATAATAGTTGATGACACTGACCACTGCAAAGACAATATAAAAAATATATAATAACGAACGATTAAATTATAAACACAAAACCGCACTAAATAAAAATATATTAAAAATTAAGAAATATTACGAAAAATAACGGACTGTCGCACCACAGATTAAATGAAACCAGATAGTGCACTTCGGAATATAACAATAGATTTCCAAACAACAGGATCTGATTGGTTACTGCGCGATGCAGTAGGTCCAAAAAGGAGTAACAAAAATATTGTAATACAATAATTTACAAAAAATATTGTTCACAGATAAAAAGACACAATTTTATTCCAATTAATTAATTTGTTTATTTATTAAAATTACACAACATACAAACATTTACAAGTAGATGAAAAAAAACTACAGTTAAATTATATTTAAAACAAAATTCTAACATAATTATTCTATTTTTATTGTGCTGTAGTATCCACTAGTTTTCAGTCGTTTGGCTCCAAATTGTATGAACCACAGAAATGTGCAAAATTATATCTAGATAATTATTCAAATACATTTTTATTTGAATAATTTGAAAATATTATTATTGGAATAATAATGTTTTCAGATTACTCAAATACATTTTTATTCTAATAAATATCTAGATACAATTTCATTGGAATGACGCCCTACTCTGGTAGATCATTGTTCCATATTGATCCATGTTGATCCATATTGATACATATTAACAAATACAAAATAACAGTTATTAATAATTAATAATTATAAATGTTTTAATGTTGCTAATTTTATATTTTTCCTTATTTTTTCAGAAGCCATCTCTCTATTTAAAAATTTTAATGATGAATAAATCCTAAATCTTATGAATAAATTTAAAAGATAGTCTTTATTAAAATGTTCACACGGGTGAGAATAGTAAATTGATAGCATACTAAGTTTCAATTTTTCACCTACTTTATTCTCAGCTGCTAATACAGGGAAACGATTAATAAACACTGTTTCTAAACTATTTATATAATTATAAAATTCTGAATGTGGCATTGGTAGGTTTCCAAAAGTGGATTTTTCAGAATTTTCATAAGCTTTAAAATAAGAAAATAAAAAGGATGGTTCTAAATTTTTTTGAAATTTGGCATAATTTAAGCAAATATCGCAAATATGTGTTTCCAAACATTTTTTAATCAAATAGCCACAAATATAAGTTAGTATATTTTGATCAGGCAATTCTAAATCCCGATAATTAACAGATGTTACCGGTATTGAAGATTTAAATTTAAATGGAGTTTTATCTGGAAACATAATATTTTGAACCTCAGAATTGGTAGGGTCTTGAATATTAGGTAGAATATCATCAAAATCTTGCAGGCAATTAGCATTGTTGGAATGTTTAAAATAATTCATGAAAAATATATTTTTAAATGAATAATAGAATTGTACTGGAGTTGGATTGAAATTATTTCCTTGTCTCTGCCTAAACGTGCAAAACAAGTTCTCAAGACAATCTTGATTGATCCTGTTCGTAAATAAAACATAATTTTGCCTAATATTTACAGAAGATAAGGATTGCCACAATAAATTTAAGCTAGCAATAGAAACTAACCATCCTCTTATAAACTTCATTCTATTAGTTACATCTATATTATTTTTGTCTAAAACTATTAAAGAATTAAACATTTTTTCCATTAATAATAGGTGTGATTTTTGAAGCTGAGAATTGATAAATGGTCTATTATAATCTTTTGAATTCGGCCTTTTATAAGAATTAAAAATATCAAATAATTTATCAATATTTTCTATAAATTCAATTGTAGGCCTAGAATTAAAAGGAAGTTTATCTAAGGCTAAATATGTTTTCATGCCGGCTGCCACTGTTGCACTAAACAATTGTGCCGCCAAATATACACTCATCTTCTGAAATGCATTAGGATAGACATGTGAGTTAGTTAATTTGGGAGCTAATCTTAAATTGCTTTCACTATCTTCCTTGTAAAACGACACAACATATTTTTTGTCAATAAAATTGTCATCTACTTTAAATTTATGTTGTAAAAACATATTTCTAGTAGCCTTGAGAAGGTGTGGTGGATCAAAAATATAAAAAATCTTTTTGTTATTGATTTCAAAATACGGACGAGAAGGAGAAATATTAAGATGATTGCTTAAGCCTATAAAATTTGATCCCATGTCCGTAATGAAGGCTTTAACATCCAATGGTGTACTTTGTAGTTTTATTAGTGTTGTAAAAATTATGTCTTGTAAATCATACCCGGTACAAGTACTAGAAACTAAATAATACGCTAAAGGCAACTTCCAATTCACATTAATACCCCTGAGCATTAATACTAATGCAAACTTCGCAGGTTCATAAGTCTTGCGATAGTTTGTTATGTTGAATCCCATAATTTCATCTTTTTTTTATCAAATAGTATAAATGACTTTTTATAGACATTTCGTCTGCACAAAGTATGCACTGTACTGCTTCAGAAGAATAATTTTTGGTTTTAAAGTTTATAAAGGAAAATAGGAAATCATTAAGACCTGGTTGAATTTCAAATTTTGAGGTAGATCGCTTAAGTGTACTTATACTAGGCAACGATAAAGTTGATTTTATAAAGTTATACACTCTTGGGCCTAAAAAGTAAATTGTTTTAGAGATATTGAATACCTGTAACCTGGTTTTTTCCTAAATTTACACATTAAATGAGACCTGACAATTAAGAGTAATGTAGGAGATAAAAATTTTTCGTATTGTTTTAAGAAAATATCTGTGGAATCATTATCTGCTAATACATTACTTAGAGTTGCAACAGTTTTTTCCAAATTCTTAATTTTTTCCTTTGCTTCTTTCAATTCCGATCTTAACAAAATTTTCCTGGGAGTAGAATATGACAAATGATCTGGAGTCTGAGAAGAAGAGTCAGATGTATTAATTAAAGATGAGCCTAAAAAAAAAAAAAATACAAATTAATAACATATTTATGAAAGAAAAATTATTGACTAAATAACCTAGAACGAGGAGCTTACATCAGCTCTGTTCTTAGAAATCTTTAATTCATTATCATATTAACTCACTTGTACTAGGACATGAAATTGGGCTTGAGCATGCCATTGGTGTTGATAGATCATTTGATTCATTCATTGTTGAATCACTCTCGGATTCTCTTTTCGCAAGAATTTCATCTAAAATTAGTGAGAGCTAAATTAATACATTAATAAGTAATAAGTACCTATTTTAGCCAAATATTATACAGTGAGCTATCTAAACTATATATGTTTTAAATGATAATATTGAATTGAGGTCCAAGATACATCTAATGATATCTCACCACTGAATAATGTTGGAACTGCAAAATCAGTCAGCCTGTTTTTTTTGTGAACATTAAGGAACATTTTGTCTTCAAAATGTTCACTACATATTCTCAGGTTCTGAACAAATGCATTTTTATCAACATATTCGGGCAAACATTTCTTAATCCACTCGGAACGTCTAAAAAATAAAATAATTAGTAAGTTAAGTTAAAATTAAAATATACAATATAATGCTATTTACCTTTCTGTATTTTTTGGCATAGTAAAATAACTAACACCAACAGAGGTTCTCGACTTATTGTTGCAGTATTTTACTGCGCATGATGAGCCATTTCCCTTTTTTGTTTCCATCATAAAATAGTTATGAAAAGTTAACAAAAATTTTGAAATTTGAAAGTACTTGTAAAAATGTAAAATTTTAATTTTAATCGCGTGACCAAACAAACACATAAACTAGAACATACACGCGCCAAGGCACATAAACAAAACATTATCATGAAATATGTTTGATAACATATAGCGTACAGTATGACCAGTTTTATGAAATATGGTAAATTTATTTTTTCCTTTCCTAGCCAGACTGATTTGAGAAGTACAAAAATTTGTTTACATATTACCGACTTTCATGAGTGCACTATCTGGTTTCATTTAATCTGTGGTCGCACGCCGCCCACTATCAGCCTGATAACAGATACACTATCACAAGCTGATAGTGGGACAACGTACGCAGTCCCGCCACACGATCGTGCTACTATTTAAATTTTGTGAGCGTAGTAAACAATATGCATCTTAAATATCTTTAATGTTTAATCATATGTTTATATAATATTCAACATAATTTAGATAAGAAGTGTGGTTTTATTTTTTAAATAACTGCATTCAATTTTCCGATTTTCTAAAAAAAAAAAAAAGCTTTTAGTTATAATCTATTATAATCAAATATTAACCTTAAACTACTTGTTTGTAATGTTTAATTCTATGCATGGCTTGATAGAAGACATATAAGTATGAATATGTTATAACTAAGAAGTCTTATTTCAAATAAGGTTCTAATGATATTTCTACCGTAATTATTGTGTTTCGAAATTTATATTCTACCGAAAACCTTGAAAATTCATTGCAAACATTTGAATTCAATTACTAGATTTTCCACTTTAATCATAACATTTGATGAATATTTTATAATCATAAAATATATAATACACTAATTAATTATTATCGGATATTCTCTGTCTCTTATAGTATTACGTAAGTTGATTTAATTTTAAATAATTATATAATTTTACACGATTTATAATCCCAGTTCCGTAGTGGTCGTCGACCGATGCACATGTGCCTGTCGCTGTGTCCCGTCGTGTTAATTAGTGCTTTACCCAATGAGTTCATTATTTTTATATTTAAAATAATAATGCGATATTGTTCATCAATGTATCATTAACGTTTTTTTTTATTATTATTAATTTCCATACGAAATTTCACTGAATGTTTAAACGTATGCTTCCAACGATTTAAATGTTAAATAATCTATTTATTCTACAATTATTACGCAACACTTATTGTACGCAGTTGCGTCGCGTTTTATATCAAGGCCGTCGCCCGACGGTCTAATTACCTCAATCACCCAACGCTATCGCTACAATGTCTACTACGTCGACCACTATCAAAATCAAAAACAAAAATAATTCCAACACACCGTCATTATCAAATCAAAACATAAATAAAACAATTCAGAATAATAATTCAAATAAAACTAACAACTCCAATTGGTAATCGCTCAACTATGTTACGCGCTCTGGTGGATTTTTTTGTAACTACTCAAACGAGGTAACCATCTACAATACAACAGTCTATAAATAGCGAATTTGTAGAATGTAGAATAATTAGTGGAGCACAATCATATGTAATATCGAATTTTTTTTGATATTAGATTGTATAATATATTATATTTATATATAATTTATATTTTTAACTTAAGTATCATTACTATCACAGACTACCTATTTTAATATGATTTATGAACTGTTTATCGCATCATTTCATATATCTACCTAGTGATATTTCTCAATTTTGATTAACGTTACAAGATGGAAATTGGTGCAACATTTAAAAAAACAATAAAAAAACCGTAAAAACAATTTTGTTGTGTATATGGGTGTACTTTATTGGCTAGGAGAAATCCAGAAATTAAATTTGCTACATTTCCTAAAATTAATGATGCGGTAAGAAGAAAAAAATGGATCAATGTTCTGAAAATGGGAAAAAAAATTTCTGATTCTATACCTAAATGTAAGCAATTCAAATCCTCTGATGAATTATCACTAATTGCAAGATCTGAACGATCAGAAAAAAGAAACAAAATTACTTCTGCAAAATGTCATTTAAGTTTTGAAAAACAAGAAGTTAATAACGATACAAGTTATAATATAAATAATAATATTATTTTGGATAACAACTCTGTTATCGACCAATGTACTTCAACAGCCATTACTAGTTTATTAAAGGATGTTCAAGTGCAAGTAACTAGTGGTGACTTATCAATTTCATTTACAGAATTAATTGATACTGATCAGAAATTAAATACTTTAACAGGTTTACATTCATTTGTACTTCTTATAGATCATAATAATCTTATCAAGTGACAAGTATCAATAGTCTTATCAATTCTATCCGCTAATAGAAAATAGGTTTGCAATAAATATTATTATTTTCATTAGACTATTTCGAAAACAATATGACAACCACAGCTGTAGTTCTACAGCCTTGATGACAACTTAAAATAATTGATTTATTATATACAATCACGAATTCACGATAATCAGATGTATAAAATAAACTATATATTTGTTGTAAAAATATTATTCTTATAGAAATTCAATTATAGAATTGCAAATATAAAGTATACAGCAAGTACATTGTTTATATAAAATATATTTAAAACACCAATTTAGGCGATAACACTTGCAAAATTATATGTATATTGTACACAATTAAAATATCAACCCATTATGATTGAAAAATGAAAATATTAACCAATTTTCAAAACTTTTCCATTATATTACGGCATACGCATATGCCGCCGCTCGACGGTTACCTCGTTTGAGATAGACCACGCCCAGGATACGCAGGATACGTGTGTAACGTTCGGCTGCCACCGCAGAACTGTATATGTATCTTAAATGTATGTTTAAAGTTTAATCTTATGTTTTTATTATATCCAACATGATGGAAATAAGTAGTGTGATTTTTTTTTTTAAATATCGGCATTCAATTTTCTGAGTTTCTAAAATAAAAAAAGCTGTTAGGTAGTTATAATCTATTATAATCAAATATTAATCTTAAACTACGCGTTTATAATGTTGAATTATATGCATGGCCTGATAGTAGACATTTAAGTATGAATATGTTATAACTAAGACCTCTATTTCAAATTATATTCTAATGATATTTCTACCATAATTATTATTTTTCGAAATTTATATTCTACCGAAAAACTAGAAAATTGATTGCAAACATTTCAAAATATCACCTGATTTTCCACATTAATCATAACATTTGATGAACACGTTATAATTATAAAGTATATTATACACTTATTTATTATTATCCGGTATTCTCTGTCTATTATAGAGCAACGTAAGTTGATCGAATTTTAAATAGTTATATAATTTTACACGATTAATAATACTCATCATAAAAATGTTTAAAGTTTAATCTTATTTTTATATTATATCCAAGATGATTCTAAAATGTAGTGTGATTTGTTTTTTTTAAATATATACCTATTGTATTCTATTTTCCGGGTCGCTATAAAAAAAAAAACTGTTAGTTATAAATTATAATCTATTATGATTAAATATTAACTTAAAACTACGCATTTATAAATTTATAATGTTTAGTTCTATGCATGGCCTGATAGTAAACATTTAAGTATGAATATTTTATAACTAAGAACTCTATTTCAAATTATGTTCTAATGGTTTTTCTATCTTAATAACGGTTTTGAAATTTATATTCTACCGAAAAACTTGAAAAATTCATTGCATACATTTCAAATGAATCACTTGGTTTTCCACTTTAATCATAACATTTGATGAATATGTTATAATTATAAACTATATTTATACACTTATTTATTATTATCGGATATTCTCTGTCTATTATAGAGCAAGGTAAGTTGATATAATTTTAAATAGTTATATAATTTAACACGATTTATAATATTCATCATAAATATGTTTAATCTTAGATTTATATTATGTTCAACAAGATTTTTATAAGTAGTGTGATTTGTTTTTTTTAAATATATGTATTCTATGAGTTTCTAAAAAAAAAGAAATTGTTAGTTATAAATATTAATCTATTATAATTAAATATTTACCTTAAACAACGTTTTTATAATGTTTAATTTTATACATTGACTGATAGTAGATATCTAAGTATGAATATTTTATAACTAAGAACTATATTTCAATATAAGTTCAAATTATATTTCTACCCTAATTATTCTTTTTCGAAATTTATATTCAACCGAAAACCTTGAAGATTTATTGCAGACATTCAAATAAATCACTAGATTTTCCACTTTAATCATAACATTTGATAAATATTTTATAATTATAAAATATATAATATACTAATTATTTATTATTGGATATTCTCTGTCGATTATAGAACTTTGTAAGTTGATTATTAGAAATTATTTAGTAATTAAATTACTAGTAGAAATTATTTAATTTTAAACGATTTATAATTTGCATCTTCAATATATTTAATGTTTAATCTTACATTTATAGAATATTCAACATAATGTAGTTAAGAAATGTAATTTTATTTTTAAATATCTGCATTCAATTTTCCGAGTTTCTAAAAAAAAAAGCTATTAGTTATAATCTATTATAATTGTATGCATGCCATGATAGAAGACATATAAGTATGAATATATTATAACTAAGTAGTCCTATTTCAAATAAGGCTCTAATGATATTTCTATCCTGATTATTATGTTTCGAAATTAATATTCCACCGAAAACCTTGAAAATTCATTGCAAACATTTCTATTCAATCACTAGATTTTCCACTTTCATCATAACATTTGATGAATATTTTAAAATTATAAAATATATCATACATTTATTAATTATTATCGTATATTCTCTGTCGATTAGGTGATAGTAAGTTGATTTGAATTTAAATAATTCTTTAATTTTAAACGATTTATAATTTGCATCTTAAATATGTTTAAAGATTAATCTTAGGTTTATATTATATCCGACATCATATTAATAAGTAGTGTAATTTTGTTTTTTTTTAAATATCTGTATTCAATTTTCCGAGGTTCAATAAAAAAAAACTGTTAATATCTATTATAATTAAATATTAACCTTAAACTACGAATTTATAATGTTTTATTCTATGCATGGCCTGATAGTGGACATATAAGTATGAATATGTTATAACTAAGAACTCTATTTCAAATTATGTTCAAATGATATTTCTTCCCTAATAACTGTTTTGAAATTTTACATTCTACCGAAAAGCTTGAAAAATTCATTGCAAACATTTCAAATAAATCTCTTGATTTTCCACTTTAATCATAACATTTAATGAATATATTATAATTATAAACTATATTATACACTTATTTATTATTATCGGGTATTTTCTATCTATTATAGAGCAACGTAAGTTGATCTAATTTTAAATAGTTATATAATTTTACAAGATTTATAATATTACCTAATCATAAATATGTTTAATGTTTAATCTTAGGTGTATATTATATCCAAAACGATTTTAATAAGAAGTGTCATTTGTTTTTTTTAAATATATGCAATCTATTTTCAGAGTTTCTAAAAAAAAAAAACTGTTAGTTATAAATTAAAATCTATTTTAATTAAATATTAACCTTAAACTATGAATTTATAATGTTTAATTCTACGCATGGCCTGATAGTAGACATATAAGTATGAATATGTTATAACTAAGAACTCTATTTCAAATTATGTTCTAATGGTTTTTCTATCTTAATAACTGTTTTGAAATTTATATTCTACCGAAAAACTTGAAAAATTCATTGCATACATTTCAAATGAATCACTTGATTTTCCACTTTAATCATAACATTTGATGAATATGTTATAATTATAAACTATATTATACACTTATTTATTATTATCGGGTATTTTCTATCTATTATAGAGCAACGTAAGTTGATCTAATTTTAAATAGTTATATAATTTTACAAGATTTATAATATTACCTAATCATAAATATGTTTAATGTTTAATCTTAGGTGTATATTATATCCAAAACGATTTTAATAAGAAGTGTCATTTGTTTTTTTTAAATATATGCATTCTATTTTCCGAGTTACTAAAAAATAAAAAACTGTTTGTTATAAATTAAAATCAATTATAATTAAATATTGACCTTTAACTTCGTATGCATAATGTTTAATTATATACATGGCCTGATAGTAGACATCTAAGTATGAATATTTTATAACTAAGCTCTATATTTCAATATAATTTCAAATCATATTTCTACCCTAATTATTATTTTTCGAAATTTCTATTGTACCGAAAACCTTAAAAGTTCATTGCAAACATTTCGAATAAATCACTTTATTTTCCACTTTAATCATAATATTTGATGAATATTATTTTATAATTATAAAATATATAATACACTAATTAATTATTATTGGATATTCTCTGTCGATTATAGAATTTTGTAAGTTGATTTAATTTTAAACAATTAATTTATTTTACACGATTTATATCTATATGCATCATAAATATCTTTAATTTTTAATCTTGTGTTTATATAATATTCAACATAATTTAGATAAGATAGTGTGATTTTATTTTTTAAATAACTACATTCAATTTTCCGATTTTCTAAAAAAAAAAAGCTTTTAGTTATAATCTATTATAATCAAATATTAACCTTAAACTACTTGTTTGTGATGTTTAATTCTATGCATGGATTGATAGAAGACATATAAGTATGAATATGTTATAACTAAGAAGTCTTATTTCAAATTATGTTCAAATGACATTTCTACCCTAATAACTATGTTTCGAAATTTATATTCTACCGAAAACATTGAAAATGCATTGCTAACATTTCAATTCAATCACTAGATTTTCCACTTTAATCATAACATTTGATGAATATTTTATAATTATAAAATATTTAATACACTAATTAATTATTATCGGGCATTCTCTGTCGATTAGGTGATTGTAAGTTGATTTAATTTTAAATAATTCTTTAATTTTAAACGATTTATAATTTGCATCTTTAATATGTTTAAAGTTTAATCTTAGGTGTATATTATATCCAACATGATTATAATAAGTAGTGTGATTTGTTTTTTCAAATATATGTATTCTGTTTTCCGAGTTTCTAAAAGATAAATTGTTAGTTATAAATTATAATCTATTATAATTAAATAATAACCTTAAACTACGTATTTATAATGTTTAAATATATACATGGCCTGATAGTAGACATGTTAGTATGAATATTTTATAACTAAGAACTATATTTCAATATATGTTCAAATGATTTTTCTATCATAATTATTATATTTCGAAACAAATTTTCTACTGATAATCTTGATAATTAATTGCAACATTTTAAATAAATCACTTAACTTTCCACTTTAATCATAACATTTGATGAATATGTTATATTTGTAAAATATTATAATACACTTATTATTATCGGGTAATCTCTATCTATTATAGTATTACGTAAGTTAATTTAATTTAAAATAATTATTAAATTTAAAAAAATTTATAATTTGCATTTTAAATATTTTTAATGTTTAATGTTATGTTCGTATTTTATGCAACATGATTAATATAAGAAGTGTGATTTTTTTTTTAAAATAACTGTATTCAATTTTCCGAGTTTCTATAAAAAAAATAACTGTTAATTATAATCAATTATAATTAAATAATAACCTTAAACTACATATTTATTATGTTTAAATCTATGTTTGGCCTGATGGTAGACATATAAGTATGAATATGTTATAACTAAGAAGTCTTATTTCAAATAAGGTTCTAATGATATTTCTACCCTAATTATTATGTTTCGAAATATACAGGGTGATTTTTTTATCGAAGAACACTCATACTCATACACTCATACTTTTTTAAATAATGAGTGTTCTTCGATAAAAAAATCATCCTGTATATTCTACCAAAAAACTTGAAAAATGCATTGCAAACGTTTCAAATAAGTCACTTGATTTTCCACTTTAATCATAACATTTGATGAATATGTTATAATTATAAAGTATATTATACACTTATTTATTATTATTGGGTATTCTCTGTCTATTATAGAGCGACGTAAGTTGATCTAATTTTAAATAGTTATACAGTAGAGCCTTGATAGTCCGGACTCCCGATAATCCGGTGAACGCGGTGATCCGGACGGCAAAATTCCATTTGTTCGTTAATAAATTTTACCAGAATTCTTGCTACCCAATTAATCTATAAAATATTGTTATCGACAAATACAATTTCGTCATTTTTATTACCTACTGTTCCTAGTAAAGACTAATACATGTATGTAGGTAGGTACATAATAAATCTGTAATGTATAACACCATATCAATACATTGGTTATTGTAGTAGGTAAAACAACATGTTTTAATTTATAACTGTTATAACTTTATTTAATAACACATGAGACATTACTTAACGTGAAATATAATAATGCTGTTGCTAAGCAAGGAAGCACAATGCACAATGAAGAAAAGAATATAATTTAAGATAAGCGTAGCTTATCACTATACTAACGTCAAGGACGTCGTATATATTACAATACTCATCCCTAAGTTTATTAGTATATAATAATTAATAACATAAGATGATGGACATGGAACATTGAATAAGATATTACAATAAAAAAAACAATAGTATATCATAACTTAAATATACACAATTTTGAAATATAGATATACAATATAATAAATCGGTGTACATATAAACATGAATATGAACTATACAAAATATGAAATACAAAATAAGTAATATAAACACAATGATAATAATATAATAGTAACAATTGAGTAAACATGACTATATATTCTCTCTCTCCTCTTTTTTTTTTATATGCATATATATAATGTGCTAATGTATAGGTTTATTATTCACTGCAACCAAATTCACAGTTAACACACATAATCTTTAAATTTGTTTGGTTTGACAATTTTTCTTATAGGTCTGTTACCTTGATTTTTAATACATTCAACTATCTCAGGACCTTTTGTTATTTCTTGCATAAGTGTTGTCTCATTATTACTCTCAATACCAGTTTCAAATGGCACTGTCTTGTTTTCTTCGCTCTCTATTGGTACTTAAATGCTACTCTCTTTTTCACTATAGCTGTTATTGTTGTCGTAATCGTTAATCTTTTTGCTTAGACCTACCTCTTTAAAGAATGAGCCTACTTTTATGATTTGATCAACATGTCTTTTGAAATAGCTGTTGTTAAATTTATCCTTACAGATATATAAATACTTTCCTAGCTGTTCATCAATCACACATGCTTTCCAACTCTTCTTATTGGGTTTGCTGTAATCTCTAATATACACATCTTCTCTAACCTTAAACGTTTTATTAGTTACGTTGCCTTTATAATTTCTGATCTCTCTATTAGTTGCTTTGTCACTATTTTTGTCACTATTCCTTATCCTATCAAATCTAGTTCTAACATCTCTCTTAAACATTAATTTAGATGGAGTATAACCAGTTGTACTGTGCTCACTATTCCTGTAGAAAAATAAATATTTCTGTATAGCTGAGTTAACTGACATTTTACTTTATTTCATAATTTTACTGAAACTTAACTTGAAGTTTTTGACGGCATTCTCTGCTGCACCATTACTAGCAGGGTGAAACGGAGGGGAGGTCAAGTGTTTAATACCATTAGTTTCACAAAACTGGCTGAACTCATTAGATGTGAAGGGGGTACCGTTATCAGAAACTATAGTATCAGGGAGACCAAACCTAGCACATGTTTCTTTAAGTTTCTCTAATGTATCAGCGTTGGCTACTTCGAATACTTCTGGCCACTTGCTATAAAAATCAATTATGATTAAGAACATTTTATTATTAATGGGCCCTAAATAATCCATATGAATGCGCTCAAAGACATGTTGTGATTTTGGCCATTTAGTTAGAATACATTTTTGTGGTCCAGGTCTACTTTCTAAGCATAGAGTGCAACTTTTGGCTGTACGTTCAATGTCAGAATCTATAGATGTTCACCAAAAGTATGAACGAGCCATAGATTTCATTTTAACGATACCAAGGTGAGAACTATGTAATTCTTTTAAAAGTAACTCCTTTAGACTATCAGGTATAATTATCCTGTAACCCCACACTAATATATTGTCTTCTATCACTAATTTATCTTTTCTATTGTAAAATGGTTTTAATTCATTAGGTATATCTTTAGGCCAACTACTATTTAAATAACACATTACTTTTTGTAAGATTTTATCTTTAGCTGTTTCAGCTTTAATCTGTAAAAACTAACAGGTAAATATCCTTCTACCCAGTTTAAAACATCAGTGTTATTCCCTACCTTAGTTAGTTGTTCATCACTCTCTAGACATGGTAAGCGAGATAGACTGTCTGCTATAGTATTTGTTGAGCCTTTAATGTACTCCATATGATAGTTAAATCCAGAAAGGAAAAAAGCCCATCTTTGTAATCGTCCTGATGCCATTTTAGGTATTGGATTATTTACTCCAAGTAATGGTATCAGAGGTTTGTGATCAGATCTAATAATAAATTCTCTACCTTTTAAGTATTGATAGAATTTAGTTATTCCCCAAATAATTGCTAACGCTTCCTTATGAATAACAGAATAGTTTTTCTCAGCACTAGTCAAAGTGCGTGATGCGTAGCTAATGGGTCGCTCAGATGAGTCTGGAAATTTATGAGAAATGACAGCTCCTACACCAAATTGAGATGCGCCGCATGATAAGATTATGGGTAAAGTAGGATTGAAGTGTGTAAGAATTTGATCAGACTTTAATAACTCTTTTACCTTAACAAAAGCTTTCGAACATTGATCATTCCAAATAAATGGTATCTCTTTTTTAAGTAGATTATGAAGTGGAGCTAATATAGTTGATAAATTTTTAATGAACTTACCATAGTAATTAATCATTCCCAAAAAAGACTTTAGTTCGGTAACGTTTTTAGGAATTGGAATATTTGAAATGCATAATACTTTTTTTTTACTTGTTTTTAACCCATCTTTATCAATTACATGTCCTAAGTACTCGACTTGGGTTTTAAAAAACTGACACTTGTCCTTATTAAGTTGAAATCCCGCTTCTTTACAACGCTTAAAAACTTCCCTTAAATTTTCTAAGTGTTCATTATCATTCCTACCTGTTACAATTAAGTCATCCAATAGATTAGCTGTAAAGGGACAATCTTTTAACACTTTTTCTACCTCTCTTTGAAAGATGGCTGTTGCTGGTTTGACACCATAGGGTAATCTTAAAACTTCATATACTCCTTTGTGTGTGCTCCATGCTAATAACTTGCTTGTTTGTGAATCTACCTTTTACTGATTATATGCATTTTTAAAATCTAACTTAGAGAACTTTTCACCGCCTTGTACGCTTGCAAATAACTCCTCAATTCTGGGAAAGGGATAATGTATATCTTTAATGTATTTATTGATAGTGGTCTTATAATCTGTGCACAGCCTCAACTCTCCATTGGGTTTCAACACAGGGACAAGGGGTGTTCCCCATTGGCAATTTTCACTTTTTCTGATTAAACCAGCCTTTTCTAACTTGTCTAATTCCTTTTCAACAGCAATTTTATAGGCAAAAGGTATAGCACGATGCTTACAAAAAATAGGATTTACATCACTGTTTAGTTCTAAATGAATTTCAAAATGTTTGTACTCTCCTAGTCTATTGTCAAAAATATCATTAAATTCGTTTACTAGTTGATTAACTTTTTCATTTTTAATACTTTCTACACTGTTAATGTTTTTACAATTTTGTACTAAAGAAATATTAAATAGTTTCATAAGGTCTCTACCAAATAAGGGATAATAATTAAGTGAACTTTTAACTACTAATAACTTAATACTGACACTTTTGTCTTTATATTTTATCCTTGCATTAAATTCACCAATAGGTTTTAGAGAAGTACCATCAAAGAAATTTAGTTTAGTATCAACCTTGTTTAATTTTATATCTGGCCACTTTTCTTTGAAAACACTTTCAGTCAACACCGATCTCGCCGCACCTGAGTCAATCTCCATATTTAAATTCTTATTATTAACCTCAACTGCTATTAATTCAGGGGGTATGTGAGCATCTTGAAACGGTTTAGTCTCAGGCTTAATCTTAAACAAATTGAATTCATCTAAATAGTCCACACAGTCGTCACTCATGACCTCTACATTACCTATCAACTTTTTATTTTTACAAATGGTTGCCAAATGTCCCACCTTAGAACAAATTTTACACTTATATGACTTATACTTACAATTAATGAAGTCGTGATTTGGCTTACCGCAATGAAAACATGAACTCTTATTGTTCTTTGTGTTGTCACGTTGTGGTTGTTGTTGGTTTGAATCTGACCGGTTGTTCTTTGATTGAGACTGATGGCGCCACGCCGCTCCTCGCTCTTTGGCTGCCTTTGACTTATGATGAGTTTGGTGTACCTTGTTTATGGGAAAGGAAACTTCTTTTGATTGCCAGATTGATGCTTCTCGTTTTTGCGCGATCTCAACGAGTTCGAAAAGAGTTTTGTCTGGCTCTTCTTCACAAAGCCTGTCTAATATTGGAACTTTTTGAAGCCCCGTAACAAATTTATCTTTGAGAATTTCTAATAGGTGACTACCGAATTTGCAATTCATGGCTGCTTTCTTAATATTGCTATGGACTAGCGTCCCGCATTGCATAGTTCACGGTCAACTAGGTACCAGCCGCATCGATCTAGGGAAGGGTGCGACGATCCTTGTAAATGTAGGAGGGACAGCATTTCTGGAAATCATTAAAATTAGGGACATACTAAATCATGGGAGCAGACGACTATAAAAATGTCCTCAATAAGGGTGCACAAGACGTAGTTTTATGCATCATTACAAAAGTTCAAATAACCAAATGTTTAAATGTAATATTATAATATATACTCTTAATGTTAATTATAATATCAATCACCAAGGTCTGCAGCTGCACGGGATGCACATTTGGCTTGTATGTGGGCGAGTAACATTTCCGTCAGTCTAGATAATTATACCACATCCGTGAGAACAGCGACAAGAACGAGTAGACTATGGGGAGTAGAGGGTAGCACTATATAAGGGACCCCGAAACGGCCTGTATTCAGACGCGACTTGACCAGACTAGCCAGAGCACCTTCACGCCAGTCTGTTGTTTAATTTAATTCATTGGACTTAGAAAATATTCGAGTCAAACCGAATTTATTCTATCATTCAGAATACTTAACTTACATTCAGCTTTCATGTTATAAATAAATATATGTTTTACCACAATAAATAAATAATTAATCTAATTAAGAAGAATTCTACGTTGTGTAATTAACTCAAGAGTCACCTTCCAAACATCATCCTTGACTACTGATACCTGTAGGCGACGTGATCACTACAATATATACATACCATTCATTTATAGATTGGTTGTTGCTTTGCTTAAGTTCATAAAACTTTGTGCGTTCCCGAAATACCGCTAACTTAGGTGAAAACTGTTTTCTAAGCGTATTACAGACTTGCTCGTAATTTAAAGTATTTGGTGAGATAGGGTCGCATAATTCCCTCAACACTTTATACGTTTCGGCTCCGATTACCGTAATTAGTACTGATACTTTGCGACAATCTTCGACAAAATTGGCTATAAAAAATTGATCGAGCCGTTCGATATATAAATTCCAGTCTTTCAACTCTGAATTGTTTGAGGACAGCTAACGTTTTCTGCTTCTTTGTTGTTCGCCATGAACACGAGGTTACCAACACGAGTGTTAAAGTTTTTAATCTGTTTTAATCTTCGTCACCACTGTAATGTATAACACCATATCAATACATTGGTTATTGTAGTAGGTAAAACAACATGTTTTAATTTATAACTGTTATAACTTTATTTAATAACACATGAGACATTACTTAACGTGAAATATAATAATGCTGTTGCTAAGCAAGGAAGCACAATGCACAATGAAGAAAAGAATATAATTTAAGATAAGCGAAGCTTATCACTATACTAACGTCAAGGACGTCGTATATATTACAAAATCGATGCTTCTTTAAAAGTTTCTCCTTCAAAAGCTGTGAATGTACTGAATACTGTATTGCAGTGGGCGGAAGATGAGAACATGTATAGTACTTATATTTTGTTGGTACGTTGATTAAGGGAACTCGCTTTTGAAATTAAAATTAAAAGTATTATTCAGAAAATAATTACCGACTACAGTAGGTACTTAAGGTCTACATATTATTATAAACATTTTTTTTGTAATTCATTAGTTTAGTTTTAATGTAATTTAATTATTATTCTTGTAATTTAAAATGCAATAAATATAAAGATAGTGAAATTCAAAATAAAATCTTAGTAATTTGAGAAGGTAATTTTGAAAAACCTCAGGTAATCCGGAAAAATCTCAGAGCAAATGCTCTGCTGTATAATCTTACACGATTTATAATATTCATCATAAATATGTTTGAAGTTTAAACTTAGGTTTATATTATACCCAATATGATTCTAATTATTATTGTTATTTGTTTTTTTTTAAATATATGTATTCTATTTTCCGAGTCTCATTAAAAAAACAAAAACCGCTTATTATAAATTATAATCTATTATAATTAAATATTAATTTTAAACTACGCATTTATAATGTTTAATTCTATGCATGACCTGATAGTATACATATAACTATATAAGTATGAATATGTTATAACTAAGGAGTCTTATTTTAAGTAAGGTTCTAATGATTTTTCTACCATAATTATTATGTTTCGAAATTTATATTATACCAAAAACTTTGATAATTCATTTGCAACATTTCAAGTAAATCACTTGATTTTCCACTTTAATCATAACATTTGTTGAATTTTTTATAATTATTAAACCTATTATTATACCTATTAGTTATTATCGGGTATTCTCTGTCTATAATAGAGGACAGTAAGTTGATTTAACTTTAAATTATTATTTAATTTTAAACGATTGATAATTTGCATGTTATATGTCTTTAATGTTTAATCTTATGTTTATATTATATCCAACATGATTGAAATAAGTAGTGTGATTTTTTTTTTTTATATTGGCATTCATTTCTCTGAGTTTCTAAAATAAAAAAAGCTGTTAGTTTTAATCTATTATAATTAAATAATAACCTTAAACTACATATTTATTATGTTTAATTCTATGTGTTTGATTTCGAGCACAACATCAATCGGTCAACGGTTATTACTTATTATCAAATCAATACCGTTATCAATAAAAATATACACATACGTTCGTTCGTACTTCGTAATCGTAATGTGCTCGAGAGAAAAACGTCCGTTTTTGAATAAAATCTTTTCGTTTAAATAATAAAATAGTTTTCGAGTAAATCATAAAATATACTTTATTCCTACCTTCGGGTCTCGCCCGTAAAACATTTCGAAAGAAAACATGGTCCATTCGAGTCGGATGAGTTAGTGCGTTACGCGTATTATGTTAAAATCACGTGTTTACACACGTCGCAGTTCGTTTTTTTTTAAGGTCGAATAAAGTATTCATCGTAAATTGATTCTGTCATTCGATCGCAGTTGTTTAAAATCATTAATTCGTAATTCGTAATTCATTAATTCGTTATTCGTTAATTCGTTATTCGTTATAGCGAAATTGCCGAAATTCGTACAAGCGTCGAATCGGTGTAACGTTATCGTTAGCAGTCGTACCGTCGCCGCGTATAAGTGTCACATTATCACGTATAGTTGTTTAAATGGATATAACGATATCTGATATTGTATAATCATATCATAAATCGTGTTCATAATATCGGAATACATGAGTATTATTCATACAAGTTCAATTGTAAATTGAAGTGATTTATAGTTCATTCTGCCGTTCAATGAGAAATTGAATTGTCCGTGGTCAGCAGCTCAACACAGATCAAATGTCGATTAAAGGTCAGAGATCTAATTCTTAATTACCTTAGGCAAATTCCTCGTATAGAAACAGCAGTGTTTCTTTTGGCCGTTACAAACTTAATTTGCGTTACCTTACCGTAGTAGTCTATTTAAATCTGAATAATTAATTATTTATTATGGGTGAATCGGCAACGCTTGTAAGTCGCCGCGGAGTATTAAAGGGCCAAATGACGCGTATTTTAAGTTACACGCTAGGAGAACGAAGTAATCTTGAGGTTAATCAGATAAGAAGTCGAAAAGATCGTTTAAAAGAGTTGTTTGATGCTTTCGAGGAAGTTCAGTCGTCAATTGAAGAAGAGAGTGGAGTATCGGAGGATAGTGAAAAGTACCGCATCGAAGTCGAAGATGTTTATTATAAAGCTATGGCGAATTGTGATAAAATTATAAAGGAAGAGGAACCAGAGCAAAGCATCAGTTATTCACGTGCAAATAGTGAAATCCAGAGCAATAGTAGTGCGAGTAGTAACCAAGTAGCACCCGTGAAATTAGCTGCGTTGCAAATACCAAAATTTACAGGCTTATATTCAGAATGGGCAACCTTTTATGACATTTTCACAGCATTTGTACACAATAATAGGGATATATCGGAAATACAAAAAATTTTCTATTTGCGTGAAGCACTCGAAGGTGATGCCGAAAAATGTTTGCAATGTTTAGGAACAACAGCCGAAAATTATAGAATCGCATGGCAAACCTTAGTATCGCGTTATAACAATAAAAAAGTGTTTATTCAAAATCATACTAAGGCGTTGTATGGGTTACCTGCTATCACGTCAGAATCGTCATTTCAATTGCGTCAATTAATCGATGGGCTAAACGGTCATATAAATGCTCTTCAAATGTTAGGTCAGCAACCTAAATTGTGGGGTTCATTGCTAATTCATTTAATTACGATTAAACTTGACAAAGAATGCCTGCGCGAATGGTAAACAGTTTCAGAAAAGAATGAAATTCCTACGGCGGAAAAGTTATTAGAATTTTTACAAAACAGATTCTTAGTGTTAGAAGCAATCGAATCCTCGAATGGTGATAATGTGCAGCAAGTAAGCGGTACGGTAACCAAAAGATGGCCAAATAAGTTGACTGCGCACGTTTCAACGAATGAAATAAAATTTTATAATTGTGCTAGTGCACATACAATTTATCGGTGTCCGTCATTTTTAGCCTTGTCAGTTAGCGATCGTATAAAGAAAATCGATGCTCTTAAATTGTGCAAAATTTGTTTACGCTCTCATCCTAATGTTAAATGTCAATCACGTCGTTGTGCCAAATGTTCACGCGCTCACAATAGTTTATTACATTTAATGAAAGTAGACAATTTTAAAAAGAAAAATTTCGCCACTACGACCAGTGAGCCCAGTACAAATAATACGTTGACTGAAAAGTCAAATGTAAATCCAACGGAAGCCGCGTCGATAAGTGTTCATGCATCAAAGATAGATACATGCACGACCGTTTTATTAGCTACAGCTATTGTTAAGGTATATAACAAAGACGGAAAGTCAATGAAGTGTCGTGTATTATTAGATACTGGTTCGCAAAATAATTTTATGACTGAGGAAGTATGTCAAATATTAAAATTACGACGTTCAAAATTATCATGTGCTATTGCGGTATAGGTCAGTCTCAACAAAAATCGTTATCCGCAGTGTGTGCAACAATAGAATCGCTAGGTTCAAATTACAAATCAACCTTTGAATTTTTGGTGTTTCCTAAATTAACTAACAATATACCGTTAATGCATATAGATACATCCAACTTGAACGTTCCAAGAAATATTCAGCTGGCTGACCCGCAATATTATAAACCACAGAAAATTGATATTATTCTAGGTGCCTCGGTATTTTTTGAGGTATTAGGAACCGTTCGTATTCAGCCAGTGAAAAATGGAGTATTCTTTCAAGAAACGCATTTTGGTTATATTATAAGTGGCCAAGTGCCTAGCACGAAAAACAACCCGTCCAACTCAATTATGTCGTTTGTTGCGTGCACTGACATGTTAAGATTGGAAGAGAAGGTTACAAGATTTTGGTAATCAGAAGAGATCTCGTCAAAAAAGTCGTATTCGCTCGAAGAAAAATTATGTCAACAGCATTTTGATAGTACAGTAAAAAGATGAGAAGACGGAAGATTTACAGTTTGTTTGCCGTTTCGCGAGTCTGTAGCAAAATTAGGCGAGTCACTAGACATAGTGTTGCGAAGATTTCTGGAATTAGAACGACGATTAAATGCAAACGAGTCCATAAAGGAAGATTATGTGAAATTCATGGAAGAGTATCAAAGTTTAGGTCACATGTCACCTGTGGATTCATATGACCTGAAAAACCATTATTTTTTACCGCACCATGCCGTAATAAAAACCGATAGCGCCACCACGAAATTACGTGTCGTTTTTGACGGCACGTGCCGAACTACTTCGAACTTAAGCCTAAACGATGTATTATTGAAAGGTCCTGTAATACAGGAAGAGCTTGTTACCTTGTTGGCGCGATTTCGGACACATAAATACGTTATAACAGCCGATATTAAGCAAATGTACCGTCAAGTCCTGATCGAAGAAAAGCATCGAGATTATCAATTAATATTATGGCGTCCTAATACTAATGAAAAAATACAAATATATCGTTTAAACACCATAACGTATGGCACCGTTCCAGCTTCGTTTTTATCGACAGGCTGTCTACACAAGTTGGCAGAAGAAGAATTGACAAATCATCCGGGTGCCTCCGAAATCATTCAAAACGATTTCTATATGGATGACCTGCTGTCGGGAGCAAATACAATTCCAGATACTATACGTATTAGAGACGACGTTATAAATATTTTACGTAAAGGTGGTTTTGAGTTACGCGAATGGGCAGCCAATGATCCTATTTTACTAGAAGGTATACTTGGATCAAATAATAATGAAAAGAACTTAATTATGGAGTTGGATAACGGTCCTACAAAAATTTTGGGACTTATTTGGAATCCAAAAGATGATTTATTGCAGTATAAGGTTATACCATACGAAAGCGGCTCCATAATTAACAAAAGAAAAATACTGTCAGACATCGCATCCATTTATGATCCACTTGGTCTTATAGGTCCTATTATGATATTTATGATGAATATTATAACTCGGGCAAAATTATTCTTGAGAACACTTTTTTGCAAGAAATATGAATGGGATGAATCGCTTCCAGAAGCAATAGAAAACGAATGGATTACATATAGGACTAATCTATACTCCTTAAGACAAGTAAATATTCCGCGAGGTCTAATAATCGATGATGGTATCAAAGAAATACAGGTGCATGGATTTTCTGACGCGTCTATTGAAGCCTACAGAGCTTGTTTATATTTAAGAGTAACTTATTCGACAGGAAAGGTCGAAGTACGATTAATCGCCGCTAAGTCGCGAGTGGCAACTTTGAAAGCATTGTCCATCCCGCGTCTCGAGTTATGTGCCGCGGTACTCTTGTGCAGATTGTCTAACAAAATAATTAAAAAATTAAAATTAAAAATAAGTAGGCGTTACTTGTGGACCAATTCGACAATAGTGATAGCTTGGATTTCATCACCTTCAGCAAATTGGAATGTGTTCGTCTCCCACCGAGTGGGTGAAATTCAAGACTTGACGTCAGCTCATGAGTGGCGTCATGTGAAAGGTGATGATAATCCCGCTGATGTTATTTCTCGCAGCCAAGATCCTGCTATGATAAAAGGCGAAAAAATCTAGTGGTCCTACGTGGCTAAAGAAAAATGAAAGCTTTTGGCCAACAATACCCAAGGTTGATGAGAAAGGCGAGATTCCTGAAATGCGAAAAACAATCAACCTCTTGTCAACAGTTAGTAACGATTGGCCGGTTATAGAACGTAGTTCATCATGGATGCAATTATTGCGTATCACTGCGTACTGTCTACGTTTCAATCGTCTTAAAGTTAAAAATATCGGACTAATACAACCCGACGAAATAGTCAAGGAAACTCAATGCATAGTGAAAGCAGTGCAAGTCCAGCATTGATCAGAAGAAATAGCGGATTTGAAAGCAACTGATCAGGTGTCTAAAAAAAGCAAAATATTTCGGTTATGTGCATTCTTGGATAAAAATTAAATTCTCAGAGTGGGAGGCAGACTAAAAAATGCCGAGACACTTGACATATTTCAACGACATCCTATGTTGATTCCACAAACGTGTTCTATCTCTAAGTTAATATTTCGCGATGCACACGAAAGAACAATGCATGGGGGTCCAGCTGCAATGCTTTCTTATGTTCGAGAACGTTTTTGGCCTATACATGGACGTAACATGGCCAGAAAAATATTATATGAATGCCTACATTGTTTTAGAACAAAGCCTGTTACCGTTCAACCAATAATGGGTAACCTGCCAAAACAAAGGATAGAACCAAGTTGACCATTCTCCGTATGTGGTATAGATTTCGCTGGACCTTTCATGATTAAAGGAAGTTTACGTCGAAATGCGCCCATTGCAAAGGGATACTTATGCGTTTTCGTATGTTTTGCCACGAAAGCAATACATCTCGAATTAGTTTGTGACTGGTCAACGCCCTAAAACGTTTCACCAGCCGAAGAGGACTCTGTTCAGATGTATACTCAGACAATGCAACAAATTTCGTTGGGGCCAATCGCAGATTATCCGAGTTAAAAAATTTATTTCATAACAAAGAAAGTATGGAAACCATCCAAGGATATTTCACCAAATTGGAACTCCGCTGGCATTTCATACCACCACGATCCCCCCATTTTGGGGGTCTGTGGGAAGCTGCGGTAAAATCGGTAAAGACTCATTTATACAGAACGGTAGGTAACGCAAATATGACTTATGAGGAATTGAACACTGTTGTAATTCAAGTAGAGGCTTGTCTAAATTCTCGTCCCTTGTGCCCGTTGTCTTCCGATCCTTCCGATTTAAAGGCTTTAACTCCGGCCTATTTCCTTACTGGAGACTCGTTGATTGCTATACCTGAGCCTGACACTACCACCACACCTATAAATAGATTAAATAGGTGGCGAAGAGTAACACAGGCATTCCAACAAATATGGTCTCGATGGCAAAAGGAATATTTGGCTCAATTACAGCAACGTAGTAAACGGGAAGGCGAAAAGGGGCCCAGAGTGAAGATTGGTACAGTGGTATTGATGAAGGAAGATAATATACCTCCTTTACAATGGAAATTGGGCAAGGTAGTACAATTACATACTGGTCCGGACAAGGTCGTAAGAGTGGTCACATTACTGTCTGCCAAAGGTCAATTCACGCGAGCTATCCGGATGGTGTGTCCATTACCTTTTGAGGGGAATCAAGCTGTTTAAAAATTCCACAACAAACTTTAGTTTTGTGTATGTCAATATCCTTATAAATTTATTTGTTTTAAAGTTTCATGTACTCTGATTTACGTTATTTTCTTTTGTACTTAAAATATTAGCATTGTATATTTAAAAAAAAAAAAAAATGTATTAAGGTCTTGAAACATTATTGAGTTGTACAATGTTTCAAGGCGGGCGGTATGTTTGATTTCGAGCACAACATCAATCGGTCAACGGTTATTATCAATACCGTTATCAATAAAAATATACACATACGTTCGTTCGTACTTCGTAATCGTAATGTGCTCGAGAGAAAAACGTCCGTTTTTAAATAAAATCTTTTCGTTTAAATAATAAAATAGTTTTCGAGTAAATCATAAAATATACTTTATTCCTACCTTCGGGTCTCCCCCGTAAAACATTTCGAAAGAAAACACTATGCATGGCCTGATAGTAGACATATAAGTATGAATATGTTATAACTATGAACTCTATTTCAAATTATGTCCAAATGACATTTCTACCCTAATAACTGTGTTTCGAAATTTATATTCTACCAAAAAACTTGAAAAATTTATTGCAAACATTTCAAATAAGTCACTTGATTTTCCACTTTAATCATAACATTTGATGAATATGTTATAATTATAAAGTTTATTATACACTTATTTATTACTAACGGGTATTCTCTGTCTATTATAGAGCAACGTAAGTTAATCTAATTTTAGATAGTTATATAATTTTACACGATGTATAATATTCATCATAAATATGTTTAAAGTTTAATCTTAGGTTTATATTATATTCAATATGATTCTAAAATGTAGTGTGATTTGTTTTTTTTAGATATATGTATTCTATTTTCCAATTCTCTATAAAAAAATAACTGTTATAACTGTTAGTTATTTATTATAATCTATTATAATTAAATATTGACTTAAAACTACGCGTTTATAATGTTTAATTCTATGCATGGCCTGATATTATACATAATATAAGTAT
Organism: Diuraphis noxia; assembly: GCF_037042655.1. Lineage (NCBI taxonomy): Eukaryota > Metazoa > Arthropoda > Insecta > Hemiptera > Aphididae > Diuraphis > Diuraphis noxia. The sequence goes on along the minus strand of NW_028301711.1, from coordinate 101,149,327 downwards.
GAATATGTTATAACTAAAAAGTCTTATTTCAAATAAGGTTCTAATGATTTTTCTACCGTAATTACTATTTTTCGAAATTTATATTCTACCAAAAACCTTGAAAATTCAATGCAAAATTTCAAGTAAATCACTTGATTGTCCACATTAGTCATAACATTTGATGAATTTTTTATAATTACTAAAAAAATATTGAATCTACGTCAATTGGTCGTATACAATTGGTCGTGGTAAAATTGGTCGTGGTAAAATTGGTCGTCTGAAATTGGTCGTTTGGTAAAATAGTCGTAGTATATTTTCGTCGCGAAACGTGAATACTGGTTAAAAACATTATGTAAGTACAAATGGACAATAATCATTGTAAAACGTTTTACGATAATAAGTTGAATGTACAACTATCATTATTGCAGGCTATATTATATTACGATAACAACTATTATCGGATGATCTTTATCTGGAATAAAAATAATATGTTTCATCTATAGTGTGTAATATTTTGTCTGTGCACGAATTTCAGTTGACTGTGATAGACGGTGTAGTCTTGTGCTAATAATTATATAAGTAGTTGAGTTAATAAAAAATAAAAAATAAAATAATTAATATGCCTCTAAATTTTGTTAAAAGTGAAAGAGGAAAAGATATGCTCATGCATGATGGTTTTTTATATCGTTTTGAAAGTAAGAATGATAAAAAAACTACATGGAAATGTGTTGAAAATTAAAAAAAAAAAAATGTAAAGCCAGAATACATACAGATGAAAATTCCATTCTAAGTGATGTAACCAAGATATCATATGTTCATTTTCCCAATATTGCCAAAATCGAAGCGATAAGAGCAATAGCAAATTTAAAGGAGCTTGATAAGAAAACAGAACTAAGTACTCAATCTGTTGTAGCAACTGTTGCTTCAGAGGTAATGTATACAATTTGTTTAAATAATAATTTAATTTTTCTAATATAATATAATATTATACAACCTAATATAATTTTTAATATTTTTAGTTAAATACAGCAGTTTCCGGTCAAATGCCTGGCATACCGTTAATGAAAAGGACTATTCTGCGTGTAAGAGAACGTGAAAATGCAGCACCAGGTATACCGCAATCATTATATGATCTTGTTATACCAGAAGAGTATAAAAAACATCAGATGGTAAGTCATTTTTACTTTTTGATTCTTTCGATCATGACCCAGATAACTGCGATAGATTTTTATTATTTTCCACGGACGAAAATTTGCAAAAAATGTCCGAATGCGATCATTGGTATGCAGATGGCACATTTTCATGTGCCCCATCTATTTTCAAACAATTGTATACTATTCATGGAATACAATGTTCAGAACCTTCGATTTATGCACTCTTACCAAATAAAAAAAAGAAAACATTTATTCGTTTGTTTCAAAGTCTAAAAACATTAAACTGCAACTTAAAACCAAAAACGGTCATGTTAGATTTTGAAATTGGTGCAATGACTGCTTTCAAAAAACAATTCAGTGATATCAAAATTCGTGGTTGTCACTTTCTTTGCTCAATCTGTCTGGAGACACATTCAAGAAGGTGGTCTATCTAAACAATGTAAAGAAGATTCTACTTTCGCTTTTGAAATAAAAAAATTAAATGCCTTGGCATATGTTCCGGTTGATTATGTTGTTAGATATTTTGAATAATTAGTTGATACTCCTTTTTACCGAGAACTGGAATCTGATTTATCGAGATAACTTGACTATTTTGAAGAAACGTGGGTTGGTAAAATGGACAGGAACGGGAAAAGGACAAATCCAAAATTTTCAATTACAATTTGGAATTGCTATGCTGATGAATATAACCTTCTAAAAACTAATAATTCAGTAGATGGATGGCATAATGGTTTTTCGTCCATATTAAATGCTATTCACCCTACATTTGGAAATTTATAAGAGCCCGACAAAAAGAAGAAAAAATAAACCGTCTGAAAATGGTCCAATATTGCACTGGTGCAGAAACACCTAGAAAAGAAAGAAATATAATGAAACCGCTGAGAGAATAAATACAATATGTAAAACATTTAATAATAAAATATTTGATGAATTATAATGAAGATATATCATACCTAAGATAGCTCATAACTTATAATTATTGTCACATATATTATTTTTAGACATATTATTCACATATTATTTTGAAAACGACTAATTTACAAAACGACCAATTTTACCACGATCAATTTCATACGACCAATTCACTGTACCCCAAATATATTATATACCTATTAGTTATTATAATAATAAATATATAAATATATAAGCTTCTAATAATATTTCTACCCTAATTATTATGTTTTGAAATTTATATTCTAACGAAAACCTTGAAAATTCATTGCAAACATTTCAATTCAATCACTAGATTTTCAACATTAATCTTAACATTCGTTGAATATTTTATAATATAAAATATATAATACACTATTTAATTATTATCGGGTATTCTTTGTCTATAATAGAAAAAAGTAAGTTGATTTAAATTTAAATAATTTTTAATTTTAAATGATTCATAATTTTCATCTTAAATATCTTTGAAGTCTAATCTTATGTATATATTATATCCAACAAGATTGAAAGTAGTAGTGTGATAATATTTTTAAATATTGACATTCAATTTTCTGAGTTTCTAAAATGAAAACCTGTTAGTTATAATATATTTTAATCAAATATTAACCTTAAACTACGCGTTTATAATGTTTAATTAAGTATATACAATATACATGGCCTGATAGTAGTCATTTAAGTATGAATGTGTTATAACTAAGAACTCTATTTCAAATTATGTTCAAATGATTTATCTACCCTAATAACTGATTTGAAATTTATATTCTACCGACAACTTTGAAATATTTATTGCAACATTTCAAGTAAATCGCTCGATTTTCCACTTTAATCATAACATTTGATGAATTTTTATAATAAATTACAAAATATATTATATACCATCAGTTATTATCGGGTATTCTCTGTCTATAATAGAGGAAAGTAAGTTGATTTAACTTTACATAATTATTTAATTTTAAACGATTTATAATTTGCACCTTAAATATCTTTTAAGTTTAATCTTATGTTTATATTATTTACAACATTATTGAAATAGGTAGTGTGATTTTTTTTTTTTAAATATCTGTATTCAATTTTCCGAGTTTCTATAAAAAAAATTGTTAATTATAATCTATTATAGTTAAATATTAACCCTAAACTACCAATTTATAATGTTTAATTCTATGCATGGCTTGATAGTAGCCATATAAGTATGAATGTTTTATAACTAAGAACTATATTTCAATATAAGTTCAAATGATTTTTTTACCATAATTATTATGTTTTGAAATTTATATTCTTCCAAAAACCTTGGAAATTCATTTGCAACATTTCAAGTAAATCACTTAATTTTCAAGTTTAATCCTAACATTTGATGATTTTCTTATAAATATAAAATATATTATATATCTATTAGTTATTATCGGGTATTCTCTGTCTATTATAGAGCAACGAAAGTTGATCTAATTTTAGATAGTTATATAATTTTACACGATTTATAATATTCATCATAAATTTGTTTAAAGTTTAATCTTATTTTTATATTATATCCAACATTATTGAAATTAGTAGTGAAATGGCTGATTGGTATAAAAAATGGCGTATCAAAGTTAACCAATCCAAATCGCTTCATACAACCTTCACTCTTCGTTTCCTTCCTGTCCTTTGGTATCCCTAGACAATATTCAAATCCCTTCATCTCAATCGGCTAAATACCTCTGACAATTGACCGTCGTCTCACATGGTCACATCATATAAAAATTAAAAGGCTTGCCTTAAATGCATGACTCCGCATCCTCAAAACTCTAATTACAAAAAACAACCACACTCCTTTAAATACTAAACTCTTAATTTATAAATCCTTGTTTATGACTATGTGGACCTATGGTCTTCAACCTTGGGGAAATGCCAAAAACTCCAACACTAATAAAGTTCAAACCTTCTAAAACAACATCCTTCGTAAAATCACAAATTCTCCTCCTTATATTTCAAACCTAACATTACACACCGATCTAAAAATTAAGACAGTCCACGAAGAAGCAATAATATTTTACAAGGGTTTCCACTCAAAACTCCTTTCTCATATCAACCCTCTCATCTCAAACATTGCAACTCTTACAATTCCTGGGAACCCTCCAAGGAGGCTCAGAAGAAAATGGTGTAGAGATCTTCTTAATAAATAATTTAAAGTAAATATTTTTTTTTCTAATTTCACATATTCTTATTGTCCCTACAGGAACAGATTGTATAATATACTTAATACTAATAAAAAAAAAATATCTGTATACAATTTTCCGAGTTTCTATAAAAAAAAAACTGTTAATTATAATTAAATATTAACCTTAAACTACGCGTTTATAATGTTTAATTAAGTATATACATGGCTTGGTAGCAGCGATATAAGTGTAACGAGACTGGTTGTTGTTGTAGTTTGATGGTTCTTTATTTAAATAATTACAATCATACAACCATGCGTTAAAGTTTTTTACAATTTTTTCTTGAAGTTTTATGCTCAACGAGCGTACATTTAAATTATAGTATTCTAAGGGATTTTACAAAACGGGGGGGAAAAAACATATATAGGTTTATTGTATTTGACTCACGGTGGTTTTCGTGTGTTCGGATGTATAATATTTGATGATGGGGACAGTGACAGTTCTGTCGCGGCTCGACGGCACCACGGCTCGACGGCTTGGCTGTTGGATGATAGGGACGGTAACGGCTCCTGTATGGCTCCACGGCTCCACGGCTCGGCTGCTGGATGATAGGGACAGTAGCGGCTTCGGTATGGCTCGACGGCTTGGCTGCTGGATGATAGGGACAGTAGCGGCTTCGGTATGGCTCGACGGCTCCACGGCTCGACGGCTTGGCTGCTGGTTGATAGGGACAGTAGCGGCTTCTGTATGGCTCGACGGCTTGGCTACTGGTTGATAGGGACGATTCGGATTAATCTGTTGAACAGCCGTGAATAACGGTCGCTAGTACCGTCCGGTCTGTTCAGATTAGGGAATCAAAGAGCGCTTTGCTGCGGATCGCCTCCGTGGATAACGGTCACTAGTACCGTCCGGAGGACGTTCACACTGCTAGGCAGGGAGACTGAGTGATGATACCGTGTTCAGCGACTTATATATCTGCGGTTATGCGCTATCCGGTTGGATGTAGAATCTAGTTTTGTTCTTTTGAATATTTTAAGTGTTTTGGTGAGTAGGTGCATATTTAATGCTAATGAATTTGCTAGTAAATAGATTGACGATTTCGATTCTGTCATCGGTTTGGCGCTAAGTTTTATCGTTACTGATTAATCTTGACTTAAGTTACGGGCGGCAGGTGGTTATGTATGCGCTTCTGACCAGCGCTCTCTATTGACCGTACCGTCAGTGAGCGGCGGCGTGTGTCGATTCCACTCCTCGCAAGAGTGTTGTATGTGCGCGTTGTGGAATGGTCGAGTAACGGGCAAACAGAGCGCGCCACCTAAATAGGCGCTCTGTTTGATCCCGTTACATAAGTATGAATGTGTTATAACTAAGAAATCTTATTTCAAGGTTAGTTATAGCCTTGTTATAAGTTAAATAAGTTTCTAATAATATTTCTACCCTAATTTTTATGTTTTGAAATTTATATTCTAACGAAAACGTTAAAAATTCAATGCAAACATTCCAATTCAATCACTAGATTTTCCGCATTAATCTTAACATTTGTGGAATATTTTATAATTATAAAATATATAATACACTATTTAATTATTATCGGGTATTCTCTGTCTATAATAGAAAAAAGTATGTTAATTTACTTTAAATAATTTTTAATTTTAAACGATTTATAATTTGCATCTTAAATATCTTTTAAGTTTAATCTTATGTTTATAATATATCCAACATGATTAAAATAATTAGTGTGATATTATTTTTAAATATCGGCATTCCATTTTCTGAGTTTCTAAAATAAAAAAGCTGTTAGTTATAATCTATTATAATCATATAATAACCTTAAACTACGCGTTTATAATGTTTAATTCTATTCATGGCCTGATAGTAAACATATAAGTATGAATATTTTATAACAAAGAACTATATTTCAATATAAGTTCAAATGATTTTTCTACCCTAATAACTATTTTTTGAAATTTATATTCTACCAAAAATCATGAAAAATTAATTACAAACATTTCAAGTAAATCACTCGATTTTCCACTTTAATCACAACATTTGATGAATATTTCAAAATTACAAAATATATTATATACCATCAGTTATTATCGGGTATTCTCTGTCTATAATAGAGGAAAGTAAGTTGATTTAACTTTAAATAATTATTTAATTTTAACCGATTTATAATTAGCATCTTAAAAATCTTTAAAGTTTAATCTTATGTTTATATTATTTACAACATGATTGAAATAAGTAGTGTGATTTTTTTTTTTAAATATCTGTATTTAATATTCCGAGTTTATATAAAAAAAACTGTTAATCATAATCTATTATAGTTAAATATTATCCTTAAACTACGCGTTTATAATGTTTAATTAAGTATATACATGGCTTGATAGTAGTCATATTAGTATGAATGTGTTATAACTAAGAAGTCTTATTTCAAATAAGTTTCTAATGATATTTCTACCCTAATTATTATGTTTTGAAATTTATATTCTAACGAAAACGTTAAAAATTCATTGCAAACATTCCAATTCAATCACTAGATTTTCCGCATTAATCTTAACATTTGTGGAATATTTTATAATTATAAAATATATAATAAACTATTTAATTATGTTCGGGTATTCTCTGTCTATAATAGAAAAAAGTATGTTGATTTACTTTAAATAATTTTAAATTTTAAACGATTTATAACATGCATCTTAAATATCATTAATGTTTAATCTTATTTTAATATAATATCCGACAAAATGTAGATTAGAAGTGTAATATTATTTTTTGAATAACTGCATTCAATTTTCCGAGTTTCTAAAAAAAAAAAAAGGTTTTAGTTATTATCTATTATAATCAAATATTAACCTTAAACTACGCGTTTATAATGTTTAATTCTATGCATGGCCTGATAGTAAACATTTAAGTATGAATGTGTTATAACTAAGAACTCTAATTCAAATTATGTTCAAATGATTTATCTACTCTAATAACTGTTTTGAAATTTATATTCTACCGACAACCTTGAAATATTTATTGCAAACATTTCAAGTAAATCACTCGATTATCCACGTTAATCATAACATTTGATGAATATATTATAATTATAAACAAAATATACACTTATTTATTATTATTGGGTATTCTCTGTCTATTAAAGAGCAAGGTAAGTTGATCTACTTTTAAATAGTTATATAGTTTTACACGATTTATAATTTGCACCTTAAATATCTTTTAAGTTTAATCTTATGTTTATATTATTTACAACATTATTGAAATAGGTAGTGTGATTTTTTTTTTTTTTAAATATCTGTATTCAATTTTCCGAGTTTCTATAAAAAAAATTTGGTTATTATAATCTATTATAGTTAAATATTAACCCTAAACTACCAATTTATAATGTTTAATTCTATGCATGGCTTGATAGTAGCCATATAAGTATGAATGTTTTATAAGTAAGAACTATATTTCAATATAAGTTCAAATGATTTTTTTACCATAATTATTATGTTTTGAAATTTATATTCTTCCAAAAACCTTGGAAATTCATTTGCAACATTTCAAGTAAATCACTTAATTTTCAAGTTTAATCCTAACATTTGATGATTTTCTTATAAATATATAAAATTTATATAAATTCATTTAAAATATATTATATATCTATTATTTATTATCGGGTATTCTCTGTCTATTATTGAGCAACGAAAGTTGATCTAATTTTAGATAGTTATATAATTTTACACGATTTATAATATTCATCATAAATTTGTTTAAAGTTTAATCTTCTTTTTATATTATATCCAACATTATTGAAATAAGTAGTGAAATGGCTGATTGGTATAAAAAATGGCGTATCAAAGTTAACCAATCCAAATCGCTTCATACAACCTTCAATCTTCGTTTCCTTCCTGTCCTTTGTTATCCCTAGACAATATTAAAATCCCTTCCTCTCAATCGGCTAAATACCTCTGACAATTGACCGTCGTCTCACATGGTCACATCATATAAAAATTAAAACGCTTGCCTTAAATGCACCACTCCGCATCCTCAAAACTCTAATTACAAAAAACAACCATACTTCTACAAAAACTAAACTCTTAATTTATAATTACTTGTTTATGCCTATGTGGACCTATGGTCTTCAACTATGAGGCAATGCCAAAAAATCCAACACTAATAAAATTCAAACCTTCCAAAACAACATCCTTCGTATAATCACAAATTCTCCTCCTTATATTCCAAAACTAACCTTACACACCGATCTAAAAATTAAGACAGTCCGCGAAGAAGTAATAACATTTTACAAGCGTTTCCACTCAAAACTCCCTTCTCATATCAACCCTCTGATCTCAAACCTTGCAACTCTTACAATTCCTTGGAACCCTCCAAGGAGGCTCAGAAGAAAATGGTTAAGAGATCTTCTCAATGAATAATTTAAAGTAAATATTTTGTTTCTAATATAACATATTCTTATTATCACTACCGGAACAGATAGTATAATATACCTAATAATAATAAAAAATATATATATCTGTATTCAATTTTCCGAGTTTCTATAAAAAAAAAAACTGTTAATTATAATCTATTATAATTAAATATTAACCTTAAACTACGAATTTATAATGTTTAATTCTATGCATGGCCTGATAATAGACATATAAGTATGAATATGTTATAACTAAGAAGTCTAATTTCAAATAAGTTTCTAATGATATTTCTACCCTAATTATTATGTTTTGAAATTAATATTCTAACGAAAACCTTGAAAATTCATTGCAAACATTTCAATTCAATCACTAGATTTTCCACGTTAATCTTAACATTTGTTGAATATTTTATAATTATAAAATATATAATACACTATTTAATTATTATCGGGTATTCTCTGTCTATAATAGAAAAAAGTATGTTGATTTAACTTTAAATAATTTTTAATTTTAAACGATTTATAACATGCATCTTAAATATCATTAATGTTTAATCTTATTTTAATATAATATCCGACAAAATGTAGATTAGAAGTGTAATATTATTTTTTGAATAACTGCATTCAATTTTCCGAGTTTCTAAAAAAAAAAAAGGTTTTAGTTATTATTTTATCAAATATTAACCTTAAACTACGCGTTTATAATGTTTAATTCTATGCATGGCCTGATAGTAAACATTTAAGTATGAATGTGTTATAACTAAGAACTCTAATTCAAATTATGTTCAAATGATTTATCTACTCTAATAACTGTTTTGAAATTTATATTCTACCGACAACCTTGAAATATTTATTGCAAACATTTCAAGTAAATCACTCGATTATCCACGTTAATCATAACATTTGATGAATATATTATAATTATAAACAAAATATACACTTATTTATTATTATTGGGTATTCTCTGTCTATTAAAGAGCAAGGTAAGTTGATCTACTTTTAAATAGTTATATAGTTTTACACGATTTATAATTTGCACCTTAAATATCTTTTAAGTTTAATCTTATGTTTATATTATTTACAACATTATTGAAATAGGTAGTGTGATTTTTTTTTTTTTTAAATATCTGTATTCAATTTTCCGAGTTTCTATAAAAAAAATTTGGTTATTATAATCTATTATAGTTAAATATTAACCCTAAACTACCAATTTATAATGTTTAATTCTATGCATGGCTTGATAGTAGCCATATAAGTATGAATGTTTTATAAGTAAGAACTATATTTCAATATAAGTTCAAATGATTTTTTTACCATAATTATTATGTTTTGAAATTTATATTCTTCCAAAAACCTTGGAAATTCATTTGCAACATTTCAAGTAAATCACTTAATTTTCAAGTTTAATCCTAACATTTGATGATTTTCTTATAAATATATAAAATTTATATAAATTCATTTAAAATATATTATATATCTATTATTTATTCTCTGTCTATTATTGAGCAACGAAAGTTGATCTAATTTTAGATAGTTATATAATTTTACACGATTTATAATATTCATCATAAATTTGTTTAAAGTTTAATCTTCTTTTTATATTATATCCAACATTATTGAAATAAGTAGTGAAATGGCTGATTGGTATAAAAAATGGCGTATCAAAGTTAACCAATCCAAATCGCTTCATACAACCTTCAATCTTCGTTTCCTTCCTGTCCTTTGTTATCCCTAGACAATATTAAAATCCCTTCCTCTCAATCGGCTAAATACCTCTGACAATTGACCGTCGTCTCACATGGTCACATCATATAAAAATTAAAACGCTTGCCTTAAATGCACCACTCCGCATCCTCAAAACTCTAATTACAAAAAACAACCATACTTCTACAAAAACTAAACTCTTAATTTATAATTACTTGTTTATGCCTATGTGGACCTATGGTCTTCAACTATGAGGCAATGCCAAAAAATCCAACACTAATAAAATTCAAACCTTCCAAAACAACATCCTTCGTATAATCACAAATTCTCCTCCTTATATTCCAAAACTAACCTTACACACCGATCTAAAAATTAAGACAGTCCGCGAAGAAGTAATAACATTTTACAAGCGTTTCCACTCAAAACTCCCTTCTCATATCAACCCTCTGATCTCAAACCTTGCAACTCTTACAATTCCTCGGAACCCTCCAAGGAGGCTCAGAAGAAAATGGTTAAGAGATCTTCTCAATGAATAATTTAAAGTAAATATTTTGTTTCTAATATAACATATTCTTATTATCACTACCGGAACAGATAGTATAATATACCTAATAATAATAAAAAATATATATATCTGTATTCAATTTTCCGAGTTTCTATAAAAAAAAAAACTGTTAATTATAATCTATTATAATTAAATATTAACCTTAAACTACGAATTTATAATGTTTAATTCTATGCATGGCCTGATAATAGACATATAAGTATGAATATGTTATAACTAAGAAGTCTAATTTCAAATAAGTTTCTAATGATATTTCTACCCTAATTATTATGTTTTGAAATTAATATTCTAACGAAAACCTTGAAAATTCATTGCAAACATTTCAATTCAATCACTAGATTTTCCACGTTAATCTTAACATTTGTTGAATATTTTATAATTATAAAATATATAATACACTATTTAATTATTATCGGGTATTCTCTGTCTATAATAGAAAAAAGTATGTTGATTTAACTTTAAATAATTTTTAATTTTAAACGATTTATAACATGCATCTTAAATATCATTAATGTTTAATCTTATTTTAATATAATATCCGACAAAATGTAGATTAGAAGTGTAATATTATTTTTTGAATAACTGCATTCAATTTTCCGAGTTTCTAAAAAAAAAAAAGGTTTTAGTTATTATTTTATCAAATATTAACCTTAAACTACGCGTTTATAATGTTTAATTCTATGCATGGCCTGATAGTAAACATTTAAGTATGAATGTGTTATAACTAAGAACTCTAATTCAAATTATGTTCAAATGATTTATCTACTCTAATAACTGTTTTGAAATTTATATTCTACCGACAACCTTGAAATATTTATTGCAAACATTTCAAGTAAATCACTCGATTATCCACTTTAATCATAACATTTGATGAATATATTATAATTATAAACAAAATATACACTTATTTATTATTATTGGGTATTCTCTGTCTATTAAAGAGCAAGGTAAGTTGATCTACTTTTAAATAGTTATATAGTTTTACACGATTTATAATTTGCACCTTAAATATCTTTTAAGTTTAATCTTATGTTTATATTATTTACAACATTATTGAAATAGGTAGTGTGATTTTTTTTTTTTTTAAATATCTGTATTCAATTTTCCGAGTTTCTATAAAAAAAATTTGGTTATTATAATCTATTATAGTTAAATATTAACCCTAAACTACCAATTTATAATGTTTAATTCTATGCATGGCTTGATAGTAGCCATATAAGTATGAATGTTTTATAAGTAAGAACTATATTTCAATATAAGTTCAAATGATTTTTTTACCATAATTATTATGTTTTGAAATTTATATTCTTCCAAAAACCTTGGAAATTCATTTGCAACATTTCAAGTAAATCACTTAATTTTCAAGTTTAATCCTAACATTTGATGATTTTCTTATAAATATATAAAATTTATATAAATTCATTTAAAATATATTATATATCTATTATTTATTATCGGGTATTCTCTGTCTATTATTGAGCAACGAAAGTTGATCTAATTTTAGATAGTTATATAATTTTACACGATTTATAATATTCATCATAAATTTGTTTAAAGTTTAATCTTCTTTTTATATTATATCCAACATTATTGAAATAAGTAGTGAAATGGCTGATTGGTATAAAAAATGGCGTATCAAAGTTAACCAATCCAAATCGCTTCATACAACCTTCAATCTTCGTTTCCTTCCTGTCCTTTGTTATCCCTAGACAATATTAAAATCCCTTCCTCTCAATCGGCTAAATACCTCTGACAATTGACCGTCGTCTCACATGGTCACATCATATAAAAATTAAAACGCTTGCCTTAAATGCACCACTCCGCATCCTCAAAACTCTAATTACAAAAAACAACCATACTTCTACAAAAACTAAACTCTTAATTTATAATTACTTGTTTATGCCTATGTGGACCTATGGTCTTCAACTATGAGGCAATGCCAAAAAATCCAACACTAATAAAATTCAAACCTTCCAAAACAACATCCTTCGTATAATCACAAATTCTCCTCCTTATATTCCAAAACTAACCTTACACACCGATCTAAAAATTAAGACAGTCCGCGAAGAAGTAATAACATTTTACAAGCGTTTCCACTCAAAACTCCCTTCTCATATCAACCCTCTGATCTCAAACCTTGCAACTCTTACAATTCCTTGGAACCCTCCAAGGAGGCTCAGAAGAAAATGGTTAAGAGATCTTCTCAATGAATAATTTAAAGTAAATATTTTGTTTCTAATATAACATATTCTTATTATCACTACCGGAACAGATAGTATAATATACCTAATAATAATAAAAAATATATATATCTGTATTCAATTTTCCGAGTTTCTATAAAAAAAAAAACTGTTAATTATAATCTATTATAATTAAATATTAACCTTAAACTACGAATTTATAATGTTTAATTCTATGCATGGCCTGATAATAGACATATAAGTATGAATATGTTATAACTAAGAAGTCTAATTTCAAATAAGTTTCTAATGATATTTCTACCCTAATTATTATGTTTTGAAATTAATATTCTAACGAAAACCTTGAAAATTCATTGCAAACATTTCAATTCAATCACTAGATTTTCCACGTTAATCTTAACATTTGTTGAATATTTTATAATTATAAAATATATAATACACTATTTAATTATTATCGGGTATTCTCTGTCTATAATAGAAAAAAGTATGTTGATTTAACTTTAAATAATTTTTAATTTTAAACGATTTATAACATGCATCTTAAATATCATTAATGTTTAATCTTATTTTAATATAATATCCGACAAAATGTAGATTAGAAGTGTAATATTATTTTTTGAATAACTGCATTCAATTTTCCGAGTTTCTAAAAAAAAAAAAAGGTTTTAGTTATTATTTTATCAAATATTAACCTTAAACTACGCGTTTATAATGTTTAATTCTATGCACGGCCTGATAGTAAACATTTAAGTATGAATGTGTTATAACAAAGAACTATATTTCAATATAAGTTCAAATGATTTTTCTACCCTAATAACTATGTTTTGAAATTTATATTCTACCAAAAATCTTGAAAAATTCATTACAAACATTTCAAATAAATCACTTGATTTCCACTTTAATCATGACATTTGATGAATATATATGATAATAAATTATATAGTATATTAAACACTCATTTATTATTATCGGGTATTCTCTGTCTATTATAGAGGAACGTAAGTTGATCTAATTTTAAATAGTTATATAATTTTACACGATTTATAATATGCATCTTAAATATCTTTAATGTTTAATCTTATGTTAATATTATATTCGACAAAATGTAGATTAGAAGTGTGATATTATTTTTTGGGGACCGGTCCAATGTGTGATCAACCGATAAACGGCTATGTGCGAAAAAAGCGTTGTAGTTACAACGTGTGATCTGTGATCTATATTTTAACGAAAATATAATTGAGTTCGCTTACAACGTAGTGATTACGGCCCACGACCACATGAAGATATTTACGAAACTTCAAATGATGAAAGTAAAACTCCGGTAGAAAATAACCAACGAAATTATGGAAATAGAATACAGGGACCGTGGATATTTGGTTTATGTTGTAATAAATACAGCAAAACTGAATGTCGATTTTTTATTTTAAAATAAGGGATCGACAAACGCTTATACCAATAACAGAAAGAGAAGTAGAAATTGGTACAACGATTTACAGCGATCGGCATCGAGCATATAGTTCTCTGAAGGACCATGATGAATTTATTTATCAAACTGTAAATCATACTGAAAATTTTGTGGGTTCAAATATTAGAGCTCATACTCAAACAATAGAGTCGTCGTGGCTTGTGGAAGTTAGTCAAGTCCAAGTATAATATAAAAGTAAATGGTGCATCTCCACTATTAGACCGGCATCTTAAAGAAAAATGGTGGCGGTCATGCCACCCGATACAAACTAAAATATTTGATGATGTTTTATCAGATTCAAAAAATACCTTTGCAGTATGAATATAAAAAGCATAATAATAGTAAGTTAATTACACACTGGACCAGCCATTTATTGGTAGATCACACATTAAACCAGCCGTTTATCGGTAGATCACACATTGGACCGGTCCCATTTATTGAATAACTGCATTCAATTTTCCGAGTTTCTAAAAAAAAAAAAAGGTTTTAGTTATTATCTATTATAATCAAATATTAACCTTAAACTACGCGTTTATAATGTTTAATTCTATGCATGGCCTGATAGTAAACATTTAAGTATGAATGTGTTATAACTAAGAACTCTAATTCAAATTATGTTCAAATGATTTATCTACTCTAATAACTGTTTTGAAATTTATATTCTACCGACAACCTTGAAATATTTATTGCAACATTTCAAGTAAATCACTCGATTTTCCACTTTAATCATAACATTTGATGAATTTTTATAATAAATTACAAAATATATTATATACCATCAGTTATTATCGGGTATTCTCTGTCTATAATAGAGGAAAGTAAGTTGATTTAACTTTACAAAATTATTAAATTTTAAACGATTTATAATTTGTACCTTAAATATCTTTTAAGTTTAATCTTATGTTTATATTATTTACAACATTATTGAAATAGGTAGTGTGATTTTTTTTTTTTAAAATATCTGTATTCAATTTTCCGAGTTTCTATAAAAAAAATTGTTAATTATAATCTATTATAGTTAAATATTAACCCTAAACTACCAATTTATAATGTTTAATTCTATGCATGGCTTGATAGTAGCCATATAAGTATGAATGTTTTATAACTAAGAACTATATTTCAATATAAGTTCAAATGATTTTTTTACCATAATTATTATGTTTTGAAATTTATATTCTTCCAAAAACCTTGGAAATTCATTTGCAACATTTCAAGTAAATCACTTAATTTTCAAGTTTAATCCTAACATTTGATGATTTTCTTATAAATATAAAATATATTATATATCTATTAGTTATTATCGGGTATTCTCTGTCTATTATAGAGCAACGAAAGTTGATCTAATTTTAGATAGTTATATAATTTTACACGATTTATAATATTCATCATAAATTTGTTTAAAGTTTAATCTTATTTTTATATTATATCCAACATTATTGAAATTAGTAGTGAAATGGCTGATTGGTATAAAAAATGGCGTATCAAAGTTAACCAATCCAAATCGCTTCATACAACCTTCACTCTTCGTTTCCTTCCTGTCCTTTGGTATCCCTAGACAATATTCAAATCCCTTCATCTCAATCGGCTAAATACCTCTGACAATTGACCGTCGTCTCACATGGTCACATCATATAAAAATTAAAAGGCTTGCCTTAAATGCATGACTCCGCATCCTCAAAACTCTAATTACAAAAAACAACCACACTCCTTTAAATACTAAACTCTTAATTTATAAATCCTTGTTTATGACTATGTGGACCTATGGTCTTCAACCTTGGGGAAATGCCAAAAACTCCAACACTAATAAAGTTCAAACCTTCTAAAACAACATCCTTCGTAAAATCACAAATTCTCCTCCTTATATTTCAAACCTAACATTACACACCGATCTAAAAATTAAGACAGTCCACGAAGAAGCAATAATATTTTACAAGGGTTTCCACTCAAAACTCCTTTCTCATATCAACCCTCTCATCTCAAACATTGCAACTCTTACAATTCCTGGGAACCCTCCAAGGAGGCTCAGAAGAAAATGGTGTAGAGATCTTCTTAATAAATAATTTAAAGTAAATATTTTTTTTTCTAATTTCACATATTCTTATTGTCCCTACAGGAACAGATTGTATAATATACTTAATACTAATAAAAAAAAAAATATCTGTATACAATTTTCCGAGTTTCTATAAAAAAAAAACTGTTAATTATAATTAAATATTAACCTTAAACTACGCGTTTATAATGTTTAATTAAGTATATACATGGCTTGATAGCAGCGATATAAGTATGAATGTGTTATAACTAAGAAATCTTATTTCAAGGTTAGTTATAACCTTGTTATAAGTCAAATAAGTTTCTAATAATATTTCTACCCTAATTTTTATGTTTCGAAATTTATATTCTAACGAAAACGTTAAAAATTCAATGCAAACATTCCAATTCAATCACTAGATTTTCCGCATTAATCTTAACATTTGTGGAATATTTTATAATTATAAAATATATAATACACTATTTAATTATTGTCGGGTATTCTCTGTCCATAATAGAAAAAAGTATGTTGATTTACTTTAAATAATTTTTAATTTTAAACGATTTATAATTTGCATCTTAAATATCTTTTAAGTTTAATCTTATGTTTATAATATATCCAACATGATTAAAATAATTAGTGTGATATTATTTTTAAATATCGGCATTCCATTTTCTGAGTTTCTAAAATAAAAAAGCTGTTATTTATAATCTATTATAATCATATATTAACCTTAAACTACGCGTTTATAATGTTTAATTCTATTCATGGCCTGATAGTAAACATATAAGTATGAATAGGTATTTAATAACAAAGAACTATATTTCAATATAAGTTCAAATGATTTTTCTACCCTAATAACTATGTTTTGAAATTTATATTCTTCCAAAATTCATGAAAAATTCATTACAAGCATTTCAAATAAACCACTTGATTTTCCACTTTAATCATGACATTTGATGAATATATTATAATAAATTAAATAGCATATTATTATACACTCATTTATTATTATCGGGTATTCTCTGTCTATTATAGAGCAACGTAAGTTGATCTAATTTTAAATAGTTATATAATTTTACACGACTAATAATATGTATCTTAAATATCTTTAAAGTTTAATCTTATGTTTATATTATTTACAACATGATTGAAATAAGTAGTGTGATTTTTTTTTTTAAATATCTGTATTTAATATTCCGAGTTTATATAAAAAAAAAACTGTTAATCATAATCTATTGTAGTTAAATATTATCCTTAAACTACGCGTTTATAATGTTTAATTAAGTATATACATGGCTTGATAGTAGCCATATAAGTATGAATGTGTTATAACTAAGAAGTCTTATTTCAAATAAGTTTCTAATGATATTTCTACCCTAATTATTATGTTTTGAAATTTATATTCTAACGAAAACGTTAAAAATTCATTGCAAACATTCCAATTCAATCACTAGATTTTCCGCATTAATCTTAACATTTGTGGAATATTTTATAATTATAAAATATATAATACACTATTTAATTATGTTCGGGTATTCTCTGTCTATAATAGAAAAAAGTATGTTGATTTACTTTAAATAATTTTTAATCTTACACGACTAATAATATGCATCTTAAATATCTTTAATATTTAATTTTATGTTAATAACTGTAATAACTGCATTCAATTAAGCGAGTTTCTAAAAAAATAAGGTTTTAGTTATAATCTATTATAATCAAATATTAACCTTAAACTACGCGTTTATAATGTTTAATTCTATGCTCGGCCTGATAGTAAACATTTAAGTCTGAATGTGGTATAACTAAGCAGTGGTGTGCCAGGGGGGGATGATGGGGGATATATCCCCCCCATGGGCTTTTTTTTAGTCTTATAACGACTATTATATATATAATATTAAATAACAAATATTGAAAATAATACATTTTTATTTATGACATCCCCCCCATACCAAATTCCTGCGCACGCCACTGTAACTAAGAACTCTTTTTCAAATTATGTTCAAATATTTTATCCACCCTAATAACTATGTTTTGAAATTTATATTCTACCAAAAATCATGAAAAATTAATTACAAACATTTCAAATAAACCACTCGATTTTCCACTTTAATCATAACATTTTATGAATTTTTTATAATTACAAAATATATTATATACCTATTAGTTATTATCGGCTATTCTCTGTCTATAATAGAGGAAAGTAAGTTGATTTAACTTTAAATAATTATTTAATTTTAAACGATTTATAATTTGCATCTTAAATATCGTTAAACTTTAATCTTATGTTTATATAATTTACAACATGATTGAAATAAGCAGTGTGATTTTTTTTTTTTAAATATCTGTATTCAATTTTTCGAGTTTCTATAAAAAAAATTTATTAATTATAATCTATTATAGTTAAATATTAACCTTAAACTACGAATTTATAATGTTTAATTCTATGCATGGTCTGATAGTAGCCATATAAGTATGAATATTTTATAACTAAGAACTCTTATTTCAATTTATGTACAATTGATTTTTCTACCGTAATTATTATCTTTCAAAATTTATACACTACCGACAACCTTGGAATATTTTATGATTGTGCATTCTTTTTTTATTAGGTGATATTAAGTTGATTTAATTTTAATAGATTACCAGTGAACTTCAAATATGACGGCTTATTGAACTCCATAATCTTTATCCGTTATAATCCTTGAATTCGTAATTGTTACGATTGTTACCTTATTTATTTCAGGTTCATCGACTTCGCCATGTTTTATATTTTATATTTGTCGTATATAAAATATATTTTACTGAATAATATAGAACACTGAAGATATTATAATAAATTTATATTTATTTAATTATCCGACATTTTTTGATATTGTGTGTTTCTAGTCTCACACACATTCATGGCACTGTTGTTAACATTTTCTGACAACAGTGCTACCACATATTACATCTCCCTTTTTTATTCTAACAAAATAATATTAAAACATTTTTTTTTTATATAATTGCTACAACATTCTTACAATTAGCATAGCATAAAATAAATGTATTTTAACATAAATAAAAAATTAATCAAACAAAATATTAATGAATAACACATTGGTAATTAACAAATTCAAATTTACATTATAAATTGATTGATACATAACACATAATAATACATAATTCTTATACAATAGTTTAATGCTTGTTAATTTAATAACCATATTTTTCAGTCTTTTTTACTATTCTATCATACTTAGTTTTAATTAAGTTTTCATTATTTATTTCCACTTTCTCTATCCATCACTTTTTCTTCCTCATTCATACTAACCTCTATTTTTTTTTTAATCTTTGTGTTCCCTTATTGTCATATCATTTTCTTCATCTAAACTATCAAAATCATTATATTCTTTTAACCTCTTTATGAAATGTGTATTTCTTCTTAATAATTTTCCTTTATCATATTTTACTATATATGATCTGGGAAATTTAGTTTTCTCCATTATTATTCCTTTAGACCATTTCTTAGTGAATTTGTCTTGCAATAGTACCTTACTTCCCGGTAAAAACTAAATCTCTTCCTTTCCAGCATTTTTGTTGTACATCTTTGCCTGTTTATCTCTTATTTGTTGTATCTCTATAGTTCAGTCAACTGTTTTTGGTATAAATATATCCTTATTAAAATTATTAATTAATGTTCTCAATCCTCTACTCTGTAATAATTGTGCTGGTGAATACGATAAACCAGCAACAGGTGTATTTCTATAATGTAGTAAATAAGAATTAAAATCACCCCTCTCTTCAGTTTTTTTATTCAACATTTTTTTTACTATACCTACAGCTTTTTCTGCTAACCCATTTTACCTTGGAAAATTAGGGCTAGAATTAACAATATTAATTCCCCATTCCGTACTAAAGATTTTAAACTCATAACTCCCAAAAGGATTGTAATCCGCTACTATTATTTCTAGAATTCCAAATCTACTAAAACATTTCTTTACTTTTTTTATTATTTCAGTGGTGTTTTTAAATTTTAATTTATTCACTTCAATCCGCCTCGAATAGTAATCAACAATTACTAGATAACTTCTGCTTTTAAACTCTGCTATATCCTATTATATCCTATGCTATATCTGCTATCCTATTTTCCGAAGTGGAATACTTGAGACACCATGTTGAATAATAGGTTCTTTTACCTTACTATTTTTAAATCTTAAACATAACCTACAGTTTCCTATAAAGTTTTCAATTTGACTTTTCATTCCAGGCCAATGAAATGATTGATTTGCTTTAGCTACAGTTTTTGACATACCCATATGAGTTCCGTGCAACTTTTCAACAACATATTTCCTCAGATTATTTGGAACTAATAACTTCATACCATAATATATTAATTCATTATTCACAATTAAATCATTTTTTATTTTGTAATAATATTTTAATTCTCCCTCACTATTACATTTCTTTGGCCACCCTCTCTTTATAAATTCTAGGACCTTTCCTAATACCTCATCCTTTTATGTTGATTCAATGAATTCACATTCTTTATTATTTTTAACCTCTATTTTCATTTCATCTAAAGTATGAACTACATCATCTAATTCATCACCTTTAACTTCTCTTTTTATATAATTCCTGCTCAAATAATCTGCTACATGCATGTATTTACCAGGTAAATATTGAACATCAACACTATATAGTAATAACTTTACTCTTAGCCTCCTTAACCTATTATTTGGAATTTTATGAATTTCTTTTTTCATAATAGATACTAGGTTGATGATCAGTATTTACTTTAATCCTATCTTGTCCATAAATTAAGTAATGAAACTTGGTACAGGCAAATACTATTGCTACCATTTCTTTTTCAACCTGTGTATAGTTAATTTCATTTTCACTTAAACAATGTGAAGCATAGTGAACTGGTTTCTTATTTTGGAAAATACAACACCCGACTGCCTTTTCCGACGAGTCAGTCTATATTTCAAATGAATCTTTTAAATTAAAATTACTTAACATAGGCAAATTACATAATATTTCTTTTAATTGATCAAAACTTTGTTGTTGATTTAAATCCCACTCCCATAAAATATCCTTTTTTAATAAAACCCTAAATGGTGTAACTAACTCAGATAAATTGGGAATAAAACCACGAAGGTAATTTATCATGCCTAAATAAGACTGCAATTCTTTTCTGTTCTTTGTTCTTTGGCACTTTTAACTCTAATATTGATGTTACTCTATCCTTGTCTGGCTCCACTCCTTCACTTCCAAAGATAAAACCAAGAAACCTAACTTTTCTCCTCATAAATTGTACGTTTTTCGGATTAAATTTAATATTATTCTCTCTATCTCTTTTAAATACATTTTCTAATGTTGCATCATGCTCCTCTTTAGTACTACCTGCTATCAATATGTCATCAATATACATACAATATACTGAATAATATAAAACACTGAAGATATTATAATAAATTTATATTTATTTAATTATCCGACATTTTTTGATAATGTGTGATTCTAGTCTCACACACACACATTCATGGCACTGTTGTTAACATTTTCTGACAACAGTGCTACCACATATTACAAGGTCATTAACCTAATTAAGTTCAAATTTATTATTCTACCCTTGTTAATATGTTTAGAAATTTATATTCTACCGAAAAACTTGATATTCCATTGGTATAAGTGTAATAATGCATAAAATGCCTATAAAATTAAGGAGACCTCCTGATTATAATGAGCACAAACATCGAAAAATAAGTAGACACAGAATATCAGCAGCAAATTATTAAAGAAAGACTCACTTTAGTCGTTTTTCTGGCACTCCCAATAAAGTTTCCTTGTAGTTTATTAGGATTGTAACTTAAAATATGATCCATGAATCAGCACAAACGAAATCTTTAGTAGTTATAATTTTTAGTCTAGAGGTGGTATGCTAGGAAATTGAATTTTTTAATTATTATTTTGTAAACTAAGTGTAATCAACCGGTACTACAGCTATTGAAATCTGTTACTGTTACTTTCAGTTATGGAAAAGAACCCATATCTTTATATGTTATAGTGGCCATTTATGTTAATCTTCTAATTTAATATGAGTTCTAGTGAAACAAATACTATTATGAGTAGTATATATTTGTATGTTCACAGCCAGCTTTTCCACGGTAAAAATTTTTTTTCAAGTGGAAAATTGCTTGGAGCACACTGATTTACCGCGTAACACAATACGGTGATTACACAAGATTGTCCACCTATTTGCCCGTTGCACAAAAATATTTACCGTATCAACTATATTTTCCGTTTTTAATTTTTTTTAGGTAAATATCGCTAATTTTTATAAAAATTATATTTCAAGTAAAGATACAAATTATTTAATAAACTTTTTTATTTTGTTCAATAAAATTACACAAGTTTTCTTACTTCTCTAGTAAAAGGTACATATTCTACAATACGATCATGAATTGATAAACAATAAGCAGTTACACCTGTAAGGGATTCCGATGCTTCAATTTCCAATTGAACATCCACTGCTGAGGCTGTTGCCGAATCATTCTGTTTTGAAGTATCAATAACTATAATGGGTGCGTTCGATAGAAAAGTAGATGGACTCAATATAGGGTTCCGTATACTTTTTTCATAGTACGATTCTTGAAATGATGTATACATATCATATTATAATAATGTAAAATTATTTTTTGAAAAATCTAAATTCAAATTATCATACGGATATGCAATCGAGTTTAGAAATACTTTAACGTTTGTTAGATTACAATAGTCGAATATACTACAATCTTTTGTTAGTGTATTTTTACGACCTTTTTGTAATCCAATTATAGTAAATCGTGGTTTTTATAATTTTGAAGCGGTTTTCAAGTTCCATACTACTTTTTTAGTAGTTCCGAGTTCAGGATATTCAAAAGTTTCGAAAGATCTAAAAGTAATAAACAAACTTTTTTCTTTTTTCTACAAGTTTCAATAACTTTAACCTTTCTTCATCATCAACAGTAATATGCGGAACCTTCCAGACTATTTTATTTAATACAACTTTACCTAAAGCAGCAACTACATCACTTTTAAGGCTTAACCCATTTAAATCAGTATGACTTCAAGTTAATATTAATTCCAATCTTGAATTTACTAATATTTTTTTATAATCTTCAAACAGACCTAACCAATATTTCAATGGAATGCAAGCACTGAATTCACCTTTATCGTTTGTTAATTGTGTTCCATTTTTTAAATTCCAGCCGGAATTTTCGTAACAATTATAGTTATCTGGTGTACCAGATAAGTATCCTTTCAGCGAGCTTGTGATTCCAAGAACACGTGTGCTATCTACTTCTATTCCATTTATTTCTAATCGTATTTGTTCGAAGAGGTATGAATAACCATTATTACACAGTTTCACTTTATCAGATTCAGATATTGTCCCTTCTAAATAAATAAAGCTCTCGTGTAGATACGGATAAACATCTGTTTGCTGTACTGATATTCGTATTTCATCATTATTATTAAACGATGTTGTGTACGGTGTATATGAATGATATTCAATTTTCGTTATTTTAGAATCCGTCTCGTACCGTGAACTTATATCTAAAATATCACTTTCAGGCATTCTGTTTTAATTGATAACCTAGAGCTTGCAAAATTTTTTTATTTTTCAACGTCAACTTTTTCACTTAATTTGATGTTACCGATACCACTTTAGTCTTATGACTAGTTGAACTGATCCGAAGTAGCGGATTTATATTGAATTTTAATCCCATATTAAGATCCGTAACGTTTAATATGTAACACGATTGTCAATGCCGATTTACACTTTCGAGTTGAACGCATCATCAATAACTGAATATAAAATAAAAATCTTTGAGTATTTATAAGAAAATGAATTTAATTGAACAGAAAGATAAATTAGAAATAATAAACGTAGATGTACAAATATCGAAAAAACCATCAAGACATGGTTCGTTATTACCTGATACTATACGTGCTATATTAGTTGGTCCTAGTGGATCGGGTAAAACAAATATAATGTACAATCTAATCACACATGAAAACGGGTTAAGATTTGAAAATATTTATTTATACTCTAAAACCTCTAATCAAGAAAAATATGTTTTGTTAAAAAAAATAATGGATGATATACAAGGTGCTAATTTGTTCATATTTACAAACGCAGATAAAGTTATAAAACCTAACTTAACTAAGAAAAATTCTATTATAATTTTTGATGATGTAATATGTGACTCACAGTCTGTTATTAGAGAATACTTTAGCATCTGTAGACATTCAGGTGCTAGCTCCGTATTTTATTTAGCACAAACATATTCTAAAATACCAAAACAGTTGGTAAGAGATAACTCAAACTTTTTAATAATTCTGAAACAAGATGACATGAATTTACGTCATATATTCAATGATCATTCGTCGACAGATATGGATTTCTCAGAATTTCGGAAAATTTCTCATTTATGTTGGAATCAAAGTGATTATGGGTTTATGGTTATTGATAAAACTCGAGAAATGAATGAAGGAAGATATAGATGTGGTTTTCATACGTTTATTAAAATAAAATAATTATATATATAATGTAACATTGTTATTATCTACATAGTCTTGCCAGTGGTCATACGATACAGTAATATTGAGTTTATTATTTACTATGAACAAAGAAAAAGTTTTGCTGAAAAATTTAATAATATCAAAAAAAAATATTAAACGAAAAATAATGGAAATGAAACGTGGTATTATAGATTCAGATAACTATTTCCGTGAAGCATTTAAACCAATAACTGAACCACTCAGTACAAAAATAGAAAAAAATACATCGTGTAACTTACAACTAGCTGATTATAAAAATGCAGAAACCTCATACACTAGTGGAGAAAATGAAGATGATGAATTAAATTCGACATTTGTAAATTTTTTTGAACGTCCTAAATCACAACGTTATGATAAATCTTATGGTTTACATTATGATAGAACTAGTGATTCTTACAAAATAGGAGATTACTCTGTAACTTTTAGCCATGGTAACTTACAGCTGCTTAATAAATACTATCCATGGACATTAGGACTACAGTCTTTATTATGTGAGAAAGAACCAAAAAATACAACTATACAAGATATGGAATCTTATTACGATATTTTGAAAACTTCTCGAGTTCATTTAAAAGCGGATGGGAAACCAAAAGCCTCAAAGTTTCATAAATGGGCGACCGTTGTAAAACCTCTCTACGAAAGAATGAAAAATGAGGAAAAACAGTTAAACGAAGAAATAGTTAAAAATAATAACTCTAGAGCTCCTCGGATAAGCTTTAAACAATTAAACGAACATTTATCTAGTTCGAGTGCTAAACGTAGTAATGTTCATAATAATACAACCATAACAAATGAACCATTTGATTTTAACCCTACAGCAAACAGTTCTATGTCTGTAGATCCTCCAGTTGAAAAGATGTTTAATTTTACTGCATCACCACATGCTAAGAAAGGTTCTGGTTTATATAAAGATGTAATACCTCAAATACAGTTAGTTTATTATGATGATCCAAATGAATTAGTAGCTAGATTAAATCTTTTAACATCATCACAAAGAGTTGGTAATACTGGCGTTAGTAATGAAATCATATCTATTTTAGAAGAATTACGTGAGAGGAATATTATAGTATAATGACAACCTTAGAGAATAATATTCGGCTACACAGCAAAACCTCTTAAGTCACTTTAATCAAATTTTTCAGGAGAAAAGGAAAAACTCTGACACGTATTAATATTTGATAATCATTAATAGTTTTAACTGAATACTCCTTTTATAATTATTCCACATTCTTGAAAACCAAAAAATTAACATTTTGATAAAATAATGTTAATAATTTGACTTACGAGTTTTTGACTTTTAAAAAACAACTTACGAGTTCTTGTAATTAATTAAATTTACTTAAGAGGTTTTGATTTTAAGTAAATTTGACTTACGAGTTTTTGATTAAACTTTAAAATCCTTTTATTTATAATAACTTATAGAAATATCATTCTACATTACAATACAATATTATAAAAAATACAAATTTCATAAAATTATAAAAAAAACTACTAATATATTTGTTAAAACATTAAATAAAAATTAAATTTTATTGAAAAAAAAAATAAAAATATGAAAACTTTCAAAAACTTTTACAGTAATTTGTGCAAATAGTTATCTTTTAATAAAAACAATGTTGATTTAATTATTAAAACATTAACAAATTAAAAATAAGTTGATTTAATTATTAAAACACGAACAAATTAAAAATAATTAACATGGTAAAAATAATACAATTTTCACTTTTTTTTATTTTTGGTGTATTGTATAGAATCATAAAATTGCCAAGTATGCTTAGGTAAGACTAATTTAAGCTGTTGAAGGTGCAGAAATTTATCTTCTTTAATTTTAATTGGTTCATGATATAAATTTGTTATGGTATAGTTTTGTTCTCTCCTGTTCTTGTTTGGTAAATTAATCCATTGGTCATCATAATTAATTTTATATTGAATAGTAGAGTCTGGATTGTACTTGAGGCATCTTATGTCAGTAACTGTAGGGTCCCCTTTCTTATAACCTGGTCTTATAGATGTATAATATTTTAATGATGAATAATCACTGAAACAACTAAAATTTAAATATTTAACTCTGTATAGATTTTTACTTCTAGCATCTTTGCATACATTTATATAATCTGTAGGCAAGTAAATCTCTCTCTTTTTAAGTTTCATTTCAATAGTGTGATGCACACTATCTACTTCCATTTGTGTATGGCCTTTCTCTAAATAATTTTGTATAACTGTCACCTTTTGATCAATTGCAAACTTTAATATTGCATTGGATACAGTTGTATTACGATTTTGATATCCACAACCGTCACTATAAATCGATATATTGCTAACAGTAGGTTTCCTTTGAATGATGTTGTCTAAATAGTCAAGTATCAAGGTAGCAAAAACAGAAGCCTCCAATCCTGCATTTGTCTCATCCCATAGATAACAACATACATCAGCTGTAGCTTGGTTGAAAACTGTAAAGTTATGGACACAAAGTTTTGTTTTATAGTACATTGAAGATGCTCTGATGAAAGGAGCTAATTTAACAGCTTGTACATCCATCGTTACAGATACATATTCAGTAGGATTATTCATTGCAAGTTGTTTGTCCAAATTTTTTGCATCTCTAGCATCTTTCTTCCTTTGTTGATGATGATCATACACCTCTTGACTTATGTGGCCATACTTGTATCCTTCACATAAATCGCACAGATCCTTTTTTGGTGAATACAGAGCAAGCTTTCTCCTATGAAATTCTTTAAAGAAATTAGTTTTATTAACTGCATTATCTTTATTATGTAATGTGGCTACTTAAGCATTAAACAAAGATATTTTTGTTTCAAAAAATGACTCTAAATACATTTTGTTTGAATTTGATCGGCAGTAATGTGATGGTAGCGCAGGTAAATTATCAAAAAAACTTGTCATTTCTTTATTTGTAACAACTTTTCTACCAACTTTGCTTGTTTTCTTGTCATAATCAGGACTAACATTTATTCCTGAACCTGAAGAAGACTTTAATAACCAGTTCCTTACTGACCACTCCTTTAGTCCAAGTGTTTGAAAAAACATATTTTTGCAGACTTGTAAGGGGTTCATTATTTATTTTCAAAAAATATTTTATTGTACTGCATCGCCGAGAACTATTTTTACCAGTTTTGTTAACTGTAGTGGGCTGTAAATGACATAACGTTGATACATAAGTTCTCCTATCACTCCAAGTCATAATGTTCCAAAATGTGGAAAACAGTTGTTCTCGATCTTCATCTTTAATAAAAAAACATTTTCTGGAACTTGAATTTTTTTTACAAAAAGTAGAATCACATCTTTTTCCTAACTGTCTTGCAGACCTACTTTCTGTAAATGAGAAATTCCCTTTTTCATTTTTTTTCAGTCCTTTATAGTCTTTACCCTGCATTCTAAGTATTTTATTTTTGTTTTTTATCCATTCTAGTTCATCACCTTCTTCATACTTCAGTTTTCTTTTCGCCTTTACTACATACTCTGATGAACCACCATCATCTATTTCTATTTCTAAAATTTAAACCATTATTTTGACCATAAATATGAATAATAATAAATGCCATATTATTTAGTTGTATAAATATATTTAATACTATAATTTACCTTTAACAGTAGGTAAATTATTTAATTCAGCCATATCACTATACATTTCTACATCAGGATCAGTCTCAAGTCCTGATGCCATATCAAATACATTAATTTGAGTATTACAGTCTTCATTAATTACAATATCAGTCTCCAGCTCTAATGAGTTATATTAATAAATTTATACAATATTATAAGTAGGTAAATTAAATGTAATTTTATAAAAAAAAAACACCTGACATGTTTTACCTTTAATTACAGCAAGTGAATCATCAATATTAACCATTCTATCACTATATATTTCTATATTATGATCGGTCTCAAGTCCTGATGCCATATCTAATACATCAATTTGAGTATTACAGCCTTCATTAATTACAATATCAGTCTCCAGCTCTAATGAGTTATATTAATAAATTTATACAATTTTATGAGTAAATTAAATGTAATTTTATAAAAAAAAACACCTGACATGTTTTACTTTTAATTACAGTAAGTGAATCATCAATATTAACCATTCTATCACTATATATTTCTATATTATGATCTGTCTCAAGTCCTGATGTCATATCTAATACATCAATTTGAGTATTACAGACTTCATTAATTACAATATCAGTCTCCAGCTCTAATGAGTTATATTAATAAATTTATACAATAGGTATTATGAGTAAAATAATATTTAAAGACATAAAAAAAAACACCTTATATGTTTTACCTTCAATTATAGCAAGTGAATCATTGATGTTACTCACATCATCTCTAACAGAATTCTGAGCACTAGTATCAGAATCTTCAGAATCACTTAAACTGTTTAAAAGTGATTGAATTTCACCGTCTGGTAACATCTTTATTTTTCAATACAATAATGTATTAGAATTATTATTTCAAACGTTTATAATAATAATAATATGATGCATCCCAAAATGTATAACTGTAAACTGTATGTAATTAATATAAATAATAAATATCGTATGCCATCAATGATGTCTGTTGATTTACGAGGTTTTGTTATTGATAATGTTGTTACGAGTTTTTGTTTTTGTGTATTATCTTATTAAAATAGCGGGAAAAACAATGATATTATGATATCAAAATGTGCAGAAATGTACAGTGTATCCAATAAAAGAAAAAAAAATTTTTTTTTTAATTTCGACTTACGAGGTTTTGCTGTGTAGCCAACGAATATAGCTAATGAGCTACATCGACCAGCGAGAAAAATATTTCCTAGACGTAGCGTAGTTACACGGTTTAAAGATGATCTCTGGCAAGCTGATTTAATAGACATGCAGTCACATTCTAGACAAAATGAAGGTTTTAAATTCATTTTAATCATAATTGATACATTTACCAAGTATGTGTGGATAGAAGCACTGAAAAATAAAACAACGGAGGATGTCCAAGGCTATGTTTAATATATTGAAAAAAGCTAATCCAAAATCGTTACAGACAGATAATGGTACAGAATTTTAAAATAATCAATTTCAAGATTTAATGAAAAATTATAAAATTAAACATAATAGTTCATTCAGTGTCATTGAGTGTTCAATTTGTGAACGTGTAATACAAACTCTTAAAAATAAAATACATAAACATTTTACTGCAACAGGTACATGGAATTGGTACAATACAATATCAAAAATTATACAAAACTATAATAATACAAAACATAGAACAATTAAATGTACACCAAGTGAAACTCGAATGGATGCAAACAAAATTAAACTTAACACACATTCAAATATCAAAACATTATACAAAACAAAATTTAAAATTAATGACAAAGTAAGAATATCTAAATATAAACATATATTTGATAAGGGATACACACCAAATTGGACAACAGAAATATTTACAATTTCAAACATTTTACATACAAATCCAGTAACGTATCAATTAAAAGATGAATCGAACAATATAATCTTAGGTGGTTTTTATGAACAAGAAATTAAATTAACTGATTTTCCAAACACCTTTCTTGTTGAACGTGTTATAAAAAAAGTTGGGAATAAAATGTTTGTCAAGTGGTTAGGTTTTGATACAAGTTATAATTCATGGATAACGTTGTCAGATATATTAAAATAAAATTGTATATTATATTATTTTTTATCTTATTATTATATTTTACCTTTTCACTGTTTTTCTTTGATAACAATAAAAAAATTTGTTTATTTACATGAAACGTTTAACAATTAAAACATTATATAATACTGATAGATAGCGCTTTTTGTTTATTTCGATTGCGGATATATAAAGTTTTTTTAATTTATAGTGGCCATAAGCCAATGTATTAATCCCATCATCCATTATACAACGTTTATCATCGTTAGCACTTAGAACAAGCTTAGTCATAGTTTTCGAATGGACTATATGTTTATTCGATTGAAAAAAATTCATTTTTCGATGAGTTTGTTTATCCTAAACAGTTATATGGTTTAAAAATGCATTTAAAATAACCATGTAATTTTCAAATTTCATATGATTTTTAATTATATACTTTTTTACACCTTTTGCTTTTTTTTCCTCAACACTATGTACAGTTTTATACGCATATAATTTCGGTCTTAATGAGACAAAATTCTTTTAGAATTATTCCTTTCATTTCATCCTTAAAATATCCGGGTTGATTTTTATGAGCCTCACTGAAACAATAATGGTCTTTAGGATAATTAGATGTATCAAAATATGGTTGTAAACTATTTTTTAAATCGTCGAAAAAATTTGTTGTTTGGATAGCGTATATCAACGAATCAGTATCTGAATACAAAGAACTAATTTTAGCACCATATTTTTTTTTCATTACATTATAATGAAAGTCATACATAAATGTTTTTGAAACATCTAAAATTGCGAATCCTACATAAATTGCCTTGTCAAATTTAATGATTTCCTTACGCTGATGAATAGCCATAAGATTCTCAGTGTATATAGTTCTGTCTTTAAAATTAGTTTTAACCATTAATTTCCTAGCTTTTTTTGCTGATGAAACAAGTTTTATAGAAGTTCTTGCGCGAACATTCTCCATACATTTACCGAAAACGCTATTAATTAACAACTTCCAAAAAATTTTTTCAAACTCGTTTTTAGCTTCAACTCTCATAGTTGTACACAATTCAATGAATAGCGCCATCCATTTTCTTTGTGAAAAGCGGATAGCTTGATGAATTTTCATTACCTTAGTACCGTTTACAATCGCCTGTTTTAAGTTTTTATAATGTACTATGTAGTTTTTTTTTTTTTGAAGATAATGTAGTAAGCAATTTCTTAGCTTTAGAATGAGGAGGACACTCATTAATAGGTAAAAATGGGAAATCATTATGACTTTTATGTAAATACTTAGGGTACTCGATATCGTCTTCTAATACATACCCAACTTCTGAATCATCAGCAATTTTAGTGACATCGATATTGAGATCATTAACCCACTCAAAATCTTCGAAAGGCAATTCTGTTAACATAGATTTAACATACAAATTTACACAGTCAAGATATGTAATCCATGTGATTGGTTCATTCGAATTATAGTCCAGTCCTTCAATATTTGGTATATTTGCTTTAGCATATCTTTTAGTTGATTGACAAATGCCACCTAGGATTGAGTTTTCAAAAAAGAGGAGCATGTTGTAATCCTTTCACCTTTCCAATTTTACCTTAGTGTACTTAAGCATACAATCAAAAGCAAATCCAGGAGCAATCATGTAATGAGCAGGATCTAATCTGAGAGTAGATAAACATAAGTCTCTAAAATTTTCAAACACGTCAGCCAGTATTGTAACGTCAGTCTTTAAATAAAGATCGCTATACTCACCTATAAAGTCTTTATATCGAATGTTCGCCATATATTTTTAGCATGCATATAATCTTTATCGCTTATTTTTTCGTCTGTCAAAGAGTTATAAAATTCAGACTTTGATGGTAAAAAAGTGTCATCTAATTTACTCCGACTATCGACATATTCATAAGGGAAAATTCCTTTTCGAGTGACTAGATCTAATGCTTTCATGGAAAAATTTTTAAGAGTTTCTTTAAACCTTAACTTATCTTCAGATAAATTTAATGCAAGTTTACTTAATGATTCACTCATGAAACGGAATGTATCAACAAATTTATTACTATATCTACGTGCGATTTATTTACTAAAGGATATATATTTTTCTGACGAATTAGGAATAACGTGAATATCTTTATCATTACAACCAAGTTCCCGAATTATGAAATGACTATCGTACGATAAATTATGGAAGAAAATTGGTACGAATGAGGGGTTAGTTATTTCAAAATTACATTGAAGACAAAGACATTGTCTATATTTACAAGTAAAATGACAGTGATCTTGAACTTTAATTAAATTATTATTTTTAAAATGTCTCGATCATTTTCCACAAAACTTAGTATTTTTAAAATTACTTTCTTCTTCTTTAGTTAATTCATTCATCTGTTTATTTGTTTGATAAATTTTATAAATATTATTTCCAATAACAATCATATTTTCCATACATTTTTTTGCAGCATTTTCACCTCTATAAATTACCACCTTTCTCGGAATTTTGAACTGTTTTACTAGTTCTTTTGATATAACATCATAGTTAACTTTGACATAAAACCCATAGCTCATAATTTCATGTAAATGTGTAGCATAAGTTTTAGATTTTTCGCAATGACAATAACTGTTGGAGAAATGTGTTCTTTCGCTCTACAATTATTATTAGAACAGGTTTTTATTGTTGTGGTTGATGGATTAGTTTTCATCAGTGTAGTGACTATGTGAAGAACATTACACTCTGCATTTATTACAACAACATCGGTAATTCCTAGATCTTCTTGGAATATTGTTTTTAAAATTTCTAGGCGTTTTTTATATATTATAGGACTTGGACCGTTGATAGCTAAAGCCTTACAAAATGTTAAAAGCGC
This sequence comes from Diuraphis noxia, assembly GCF_037042655.1. Lineage (NCBI taxonomy): Eukaryota > Metazoa > Arthropoda > Insecta > Hemiptera > Aphididae > Diuraphis > Diuraphis noxia. The sequence goes on along the minus strand of NW_028301711.1, from coordinate 101,115,648 downwards.
ATTATCACTTTTATTAATAAACTTTTGATAATCTTTGCTGTCTGTATACGCCATAGCAATAAGAATACACACCGAATCAAAAGCACAGGTGTTTGAGACTAAATATCTTTTTTTATTAATTCTTATTGGTGTTTTCATGTTTCCATTGATTAGTAGTGTTTGGTTTTTGGACCTCAAACTTTTGTTTAATAATCTTTCAATTTCTGGTGTAGGATCCATGTATTTAGTTCTTTTTTTACCTTTTTTTGGTAAACTTAGCTGTGCTGTAGGATTTTCTCCTTTGCCTCGCCAGTTTTCAATATCGCTACTAATACAACTTGAAGTTTCTAATGAATTTGAAAATCCATTTCTTCTGTATTTTTTCTTCTCCAATTTGCCGGTATATCCGTTAATAATTTTTCATCAATTGTTTGTCGTTTTAAACCCATAAGAGGTCTTTTTGAAGAGTGAGACAGTTCTTCTCCTCGAGTGTCTTTTGTCGAAATATTTATTCCTAATGGTCAAATTCTTTTGGTTTTTCATTGCACCATCCAAATAAATTTTCACCACAATCCTTACATTTACCTTGAAAAGTAATATAGTATTTTGTATTATTAGTATCAATACTAACTTTTGCTCGTTTATAAAGAAAGTTACAAGGTAATTTATGTTTTTTTATAAAAGCGTCATTTATAACGTCTGCCCAAGCATATGGTTTCAATATATTGTAAGATCTTGAACTGTCTTTTTTTTTGTAACGTGTAGTGCATGGCATTATACTAGAAAATATATGATAAGGAATAGTAAAAAAAAAAACGGTCTTATTTTTATTGAATTCTGTAGAAGATGAACTTGACGTATCACTTTTTTTGTCAAAACTTGAGGTTTGACAAAATGTTGAAATGCCACACAAGTTATAAAGGCGACTTTTCCATCCATGGCGGTTTTGATATACCGATATGTACCGATATGTATTAGGTGTGATTTTATTTCCAAGATCCAAGGAGAGTTCTGTCCAAATTTTATCGGAGATTGGTTTCAGTTCATTATCAATAAACAATAAATGTTTTTTATTGACAAGTTGCATCAAATACCAATTCATGGTCAATAGTTGGTTTTCTATCCGGCTTCTTTGTTATCTATACAAAACAATAATTTTATTTTCAAACTACCTACATTTCATTTAAAAGCGATTATAAAATCGTTTTCAACATTTTACTATAGGCAATATAATTTTACTCATATAATATTATTCATAGGCCGTAGGGAATACTCGCCGAAAGAGGCTTACACACTAAGCGATTCGAAAGCATGCTTTTTTAAACATCTTATTGTTAAAAATTGTAATTTAAATATAAAACATATCAATAATATTATATAACAATATCAACCTACAGGCTACAATGACTGTAGAACAAATGTATCATAAAATAAAAGTTTTATAATAAAACACTATTTAAGTTAATATTTTAGTATGGTCAAAAAAACAGTACCTAGTAAAGTATTAGTGGTATTACATGGTATATACAGTATAAATGAGAGACGGAGAGTAGGTCACTGGTCACTATAATGGATGATGTGTTAAATTTGAATGCAATGATAGGTATCATTGTATACGAAAAATGATTCTGAACGGAGACGGTTTATCTGTCTAGGATATATTATAGATTATTAAAAATTTTCAAATCTTAGATTTAAAAAGAAAATTTTTTATGAATTTCTAGCTTAAAATAATTTGTGATTTTTTTTGATTTTTACGTATTTTGTCAAAATTCAAAGTTTGAATGCTTATAAAAAAATCTTTTATTTTTCAACTGCTATTGTAACAATATGTTAAGAGCCTTGTATTATTTTCAAGATTTTCTGCCCAACAAATAAATTTTTATCGATATTAATTTAAAAAAACTAATAATGATCGAAAATTGCAAATACCTATGAATAGTTCAACTTAAATCGAAAATTTCTAAAAATTGTATGGTGGATAGAATATTCTTATATAAACATTAGGTGAAAATCGCATGTATCAATGGTCATTTGTGTAATGATATGCTCACATATTATAATATTGTATATTGCTTAGTTATCCAATAAAATAAATAACGGTCAAGATGTCGCCCGCAAATAACTATTAAACCCCAATAAATTTATTTAATCACTGATGGAAGGAACGATCTGCATTGTTTGGTCACGTAGGAACCCAGACGTAGTTGTGACAATGTGTCACCGCACGTTTGATCTATTTTGTGTGTCTGCGTGCAGCCAGAGACAAGGGATGGCCCAATGAGGACCTCTGCCACCAAGGATAACGGTAAATCTTTAGAAACGCAGAGGCCTTTGAGACCCTGGCTGGCTTGACCAAGTTGTCTCCTCTCATCAGTGCATGAGCACCACTCTTAAGTGCATGAGCACCATCCAACACTAAAACAACCTCAAGAGTGCAAGAGCACCTAAAAACTCTTCGACACCAGATATTGCGAGCGACAGCTGGACCATTTCTTTTTTTAAATCGAAATTTAACACTGTTGTTTTTCTTTAATCTGAGTTTTTAATAAAAAACCTTTATTTATTTTATTATGTCAACTGCGCATTCAAAGACAGCTGCGAATAACGTAAGGTGCATGTGCATCAATATTCATATATTTATATAATTTTATATATTATATTGTACCTATTTATTAAATTGTTTATAATTTAATAATTAATATTTTATTACTACGGTGTACTTGATCGTTCTCGAATCACGACCTCGAGAACCCTCCAACGATCAGGAGGAAGGTAATAGCGCAATTGAAGGCCTCGGTGCAAAATCCAGATACGTCCATTTTTCATAAAGTTCAGGAAATACAAAAAACTATCTATAAAATTGGGAAATGAATCAAAAATTAAAAACGTGGTGTTGTTCTTTTTGAAAGATTAAGATACATCACTTAAACAAGTTCTCTTTGGTTTGAATTTAATATCCATAAAAATATTTATAAAAAACTAAAAAATTATGATAATTAGATTTTCAATGGTCGCAATAACCAGATGCGTCCAATTTTTTTTTGGGACGTATCTGGTTATTGCAACCAACTAATCATACAAAATATTTTACTGTAGTCAATACGTCCACTATATTATTATGTATGTCAAATAATTTTTATTAAGACGATATGGCTGTAGCCCATAAGCGCAAAATACGACCCAAACGCAACCCAAAAGCGCGAAAATAATTACCCATAAGCGCAAAAAAAAAATTACCTTTTAAATAACCCATAAGCGTAAGTCAAATTTATAAAAAAAGCGTATTTAATTAAAATTTTAGTTATTAATATTAAATTAAGCATTAACAGTGATATTAATTAGTTCAAAAAAATCAAAAAATCAGTAAAAAATCAAAATATAATTTTAAATTATTTAAACAAGTATTATCAAAAAATCAAAAAATCATTAATAAAAAATCAGTATAAAATAGAAAATATAATTTTAAGTATTATTTTAACCTAACTTTAAACGCCTTAAATTTGAAACTTGAAATCTACTGTTTTCAAGTATTCCAATCTAGACATTTTTTTTTCTTTATACAAGGTCCAAGTTTTTGTATTGGAGATGACTTTAGATTTTCGATTCGTAGATTTTAGATTTTTGACCATTTGATTGTAATTTTAAATAAACTTCTGCTTGGTGTTCTTTAATCACTTCAATAAAATTATAAATATATGGGTGTGGGTTATAAAATTGATCTTTCAAATGACGGTGATATGATTCTGGACCATTGGTAGTCCTTGGCTCGTTCGAAGGTGGCTCAGCCCAGAGATGTGGTGGATATCTGCTGTCATTTTCAATAAAATTCGCTAAAATATAAAATCTGAGAATGCTGATGTCTTCTGACTGTCCGGAGCAATAGAAAAAAGTTCATAAAATGCTTCAGAAATTTCAGTACACGGTAAAAAATCGTAATGTGTAACGATAAGACACAGACAAAAAATGCAATAACCGTCGCGATGCGTTGCTGCAATCTGTCTGTTATTCTCATAATTTATTATTGTTACGTATTATTATTGTTTTGAGTCGCGCTCGGGAAGAGACGTCTTCACTAGGGTTGCCAACTCTTATTTGCGGATAAGCGGGAAACCAGATATTTACAAGCGGGACTCGACAAAAAAAAACGGGACAATACTACAAATTTACAAAATCGAAAGAAAAACAATTTTTATCATTTTTATCAGTTTTATTGGCATAAATGCAGTTTAGCTCCCAAGCGATTTTTTGGAATTTTTTTTTTTCAAATGTGTGTTTTTGCATGTTTAATTTGATGGTACTTTCAAAAAAAGCCGGTCGAACTTATTTTGGAAGTTATGGCCAAAAAACTTCAAAATGCTTAACTTTTTCAAAAAACGTGTTTTTGAATTGAAAATACAAAAAATTTAAGTTTTTAGAATTTTTTTTTTTAGATACGTTTGTGTTTATATGCTTAATATTTTGGTGGAATCAGAATTTTCCTATCGTACTTACTTTTTATGTTATTGTCAATAAACCACATAAAACTGAATTATAAATTTATTTCAAACATTTGCATATTTGTGAAACTCAAAATTAATTTTTTTGACTTTTTTTTTTTTATTCGATGAGTAATAACATATATAAGTTTTTGGTGAAATCAGAACTAACTTATATTTTTTGGTTTGGAAGATATAGATTAAAATAATAAGCAATAAAAAATCAAAATGTACAGGTAATATGTATTTTATTCATAAAATATAATATTCAATATTCAATTTGATACAACATAAAATATCTGCATCTATTCGGGTAGGAATATGATTTTGCACACGTATAATATGGTTTACCTATATGTTTACCTGATTTGGCGACACGCAATGACGCCTGTGTACGACAGTCACATAAGTGGTAATCTTCTGCCATGTATTTAAAGTATCGACATCTTGAGGGGTCAGTGTAATTTTTTTGGCATACAACAAATTGTGTTGTACTATTTTCCAAAAAAGCATTTGGTTTGTAACGTATTGAAACACGTAATCCACAATGACAAACATATAAACTTTCATCGAACATCCAACGATTCATCGTATGTTCATATGTGTGCTGTATAACTAAGTAAGGTACCGCCACACTGGTAATATCAGTCCACTAATCACACTTCTTTCTTCAATTCTAAATACACTCGTCGCCAAAGGTACTCTTCGTAATTACTTTCGTCCAATACCCATTTTTATTACATACTATTATTTCCACATTATAATAATCTTATCCATTTGTACTATATAATATTATTTCCTCATTAATATTAAAATATCTTTAGGTTCTAACTGACTAATATCAGTATAATTAATGTTAATATTATTTATAATATCACATTACTATAATGATGTTTATGTTGATATAATAATAATAATAATAATAATAATAATAATAATAATAATAATAATAATAATAATAAAAGACCACGATTAAAGATTACTTATAATACCTACATTATCGAGTTTTTGCGTAGTCGTTGTCGTAGTTGCGATCTTGCGTCGAATTTAATTTTCAGAGTTGTGTCTTGTCTACAAAAGTTTTTAGGAACTGTTATAAACATGCCTCACGATTTTATTGATATTTACGAGCTTTTTGAGCGAAAACGTCAAGGGCCAGTTTCTATAGAAGTACTTGAAAAATTGCAGTCTTGGACACTAATTGCCAAAAACAATGCACTACAATGTGATCATGGGCATTATCTTAAATTATGTTTGAAAGCAAATTGTTTGGACGGATATGTATGGAGATGTTGAGAATATTACACAAATTCAAGTCGAAAAAAAGTAAATGCTTAAACTTTATTATTTGAAAATTCAGTTTTTCAGTTCCCAATAGTTTGACATTGTAATCGTTCTATAAATTTACCCATGCCCCCCCCCCCCGGGGGTGTTTTTTTTTTTTTAATTACTTTTGGTCTCCTAAAAAATCAATTTTAATTAATAAACAGTATTTTCCAAAGGTAAAATGTGATGTTTATCAATCTATAAGGAAAGATATATTTTTCCACAAGTCCCACTTATCCTTGTACAAGATTGTTAGTTTTACGTATTTATGGACGAAAAGTGTATCACTATTGTTCCTTTCCGAGGAGTTAGGGATTGCTCAACATACCGTCGTGGACTGGGCGTATTTTCACCGTGAAGTGGTTCTCGATGGCATGATAATACATCATGAAAAAATTGGTAGGTAGTTATTACCTTTAAAAGTTTAAAATCTAATAGTATGCTGTATCTGAATAGTATTTTAATATAACAATTAGGAGGAGTAGGTAAAACGGTTGAGATCGATGAGTCCAAATTTGGAAAACTCAAATATCATAGAGGACATGCAGTTGAGGGTCAGTGGATATTTGGTGGTATACAAAGAGACAATGGAGCATGTTTTCTAATTCCTGTCGAAAAGCGGGATAAGGAAACATTGCTAGCTGTAATTAAAGAGTGGGTGCTGCCTGGAACACAAATAATAAGCGATTGTTGGAAAGTATGTATATAGGTACTTTCAATCTATTTTTCGGTTTCACGTTTCGTTTATATTAAATATATTCCAGAGTTACGACTGTTTGAATGATGAAGGTTTCAAACATTTTAAAGTGAACCATTCAGTGAACTTTAAAGACCCAATTACAGGCGCCCACACCAACACAGTCGAAGGAATGTGGAGACATGCGAAAGCTTCGCTGTCGCAATACTCGAGGAAAAAACATTTCTATGGCGGCTACATGGCCAAATTTATGTTTCTTAAAAAATGCCGTTTATTAAATCTAGACCCTGTAATTGAATTTTTTTGTTTAACCGGCAATTTATACAATCCACATAAATATAACAACGAGGGGATCGACGTTTCTGATGACGACGATACTGATATAATATATAATATTATCTAAATCTGTACATTTTGATTTTTTATTGCTTATTATTTTAATCTATATCTTCCAAACCAAAAAATATAAGTTAGTTCTGATTTCACCAAAAACTTATATATGTTATTACTCATCGAATAAAACAAAAAAAGTCAAAAAAATTAATTTTGAGTTTCACAAATATGCAAATGTTTGAAATAAATTTATAATTCAGTTTTATGTGGTTTATTGACAATAACATAAAAAGTAAGTACGATAGGAAAATTCTGATTCCACCAAAATATTAAGCATATAAACACAAACGTATCTAAAAAAAAAAATTCTAAAAACTTAAATTTTTTGTATTTTCAATTCAAAAACACGTTTTTTGAAAAAGTTAAGCATTTTGAAGTTTTTTGGCCATAACTTCCAAAATAAGTTCGACCGGCTTTTTTTGAAAGTACCATCAAATTAAACATGCAAAAACACACAATTTGAAAAAAAAAAATTCCAAAAAATCGCTTGGGAGCTAAACTGCATTCGTTCCTTTATTTTTAATAACATAGTCATTTGAGAATCATTAAATATCACGGGACTTAGCTTTGAATCGCAGTCAATAGAATTATACGACATGTTATGGTTCACGCTATGGTAAACTTTTGTCAACTCTGCAGCAATCACTTTTTCCTCGACTGTTGTCAATACATCGCGCTTTAAAAACTGTTGTAAAGTTTGAGTATTCTTTCGAGCTCTTTCTCCCCGTAGGTGTTCCGGAACGCTAATATGCCGTTTAACGTTATTCAAACCTCCATGCGATATCATAAATGATTTCATACACACGTTGCAAAAAGCTTTATGAACATTTGTATCAACTCTTTTTAAAAAAGGATACGATTGCTCCCATTCTTGTCTGTAGGAACACATACGTTTACATTTTTTGTTTTTTAGTTTTTCACAGTCAATCATTTCTGAATCAGACATGACTAAAACTCAAACAAATCGTTCCAAAATAACAATAGAAAAGTTTTAAGAGAACGCTGAACACTATTTATTTATAAAAACAACGAAACTCTATGAGAAGGACACGACGACACGACACGACACGACGACACAGCAACTGCGCGAGCGCCGCGAGCCGCGAGGCAACGGAAAAATAGAACGATAAAAATGTCTAATTATATCACTCGGCTCGATAAAAACACGTATCGGTATCGTATTACACACGCGTCGCCACTTTATGTTTCCCCTTCTGAGAGAATACTCAGTATAGTCAACGTTTGATCATAATGTTACATAGATAACGCACCGAAAATAATATTGATTTTGTTATAGACATTTCGATAAATGTTCAACCTAAATATTCTGAGAATACTGAATACAAATACTACTAATGTTTGACAAAACCAGCACGTGCAATCGATGGAAAATAATTTCAAATGCGCACAATACGAACGTAATATTTATATTTAATAGGACTTTGACAGGTTTACCTAGAAGCGGGACAATTAGCGTCCCGCGAACACGCATCACGGGACGCATTATTTGAGCCCTGTATACGGGACGTCCCGCCTCACGCGGGACGGTTGGCAACCCTAGTCTTCACCGGCCGACATATGCACACTAGTGATTTTTAATATATTATTGCCTTATTACTTATATTTACACGTATCATCATTTATACATATATATATATTTTTTTGGTCACCTATCCCATCCAAATTCGAACACCACTTCTTTTGAAGTAGTCGTCCGGCCAAATGCTAGTAAATAGCCGGCGGCCCAAACACAGTCAATATTTGATACGATGTTACAAGACCCAGGACGTCGTACAATCAAAAGTAAAATAATAGGCTAATTATTATATGTTTTTTTTTTTTTTTTTTTTTAAATGAGTTTTTATTGAATAAACAATACAATATATTATATAAATATTTATTTATTTTATACTATTAAATCATGAAGTATTAAGTCTGACATTGTATTAAAATGGTATTGTAATATTTCATATAGGAATGATGTGTCATCGTTTTGCAGATGAGTGTAATAACTAAAATCATAGTTTTGTATATACTGGTTTGTGAATTCATTTCTCTGACAACTGATAGGTAGACCACTGACGTCGTTTTTTATTAGATCGTAAGGTGTGTTAAATGTAGCTTGGTAACTCGGTAGACGTTTCTGTTTTTCTGCAATGTAGAGGTCTACACAATGTTGAAGCTGTTTAAGTCTATATAAATCTATATGTGATAAAGTAATATAATCATCATTGATATGTAAAGTAATTGAACTCTGCTTAACATTAGTTGAATATGTAAAGTTATCAGATATTTTTGTTCGTCTACATCTGGTATGTAAATTATTAGTAATTGAAATGTAATTAGATTCAGACATGAGTGTAAACCATTGTTCTAAGTTTAAAGTAATTATCTTCTTTGATAATTTACATTCTAATAACACAATAATCGAAATTTGTTTGTTAATTAATAAACCGACTGTAACGCTCTTCTTACTATACGGACGAATGTCGAAGGTTGGTTTTAATACGATTATAGGTAGAACCATGATGAATAATATTTATAATAATGTTTCAGACTATTAATATAAAAAAATCTAGTATAATGTAACTGATGGAACATGTACTTTGAACTGAGGTTTTTCTTCATCTGTAAACATATTATATACTAAATCTGTTGCAAAAAAAAATGGTAAAAAAATGTGAACGTCCAGTTCAGTAGATTAGTGTGTAGTGAAGGGAGTAGAGGGAATTATTTATACTTACTTACCTGAAACATGAAATTAACTTATTAAATTAACTTAACGCACTAATCCACTGAGCTATACGTCCACGAGATATTAGATTAAAAACTAACAAATATAAGTTGTTTATAATATTTTTTTTTATTTACTACGACATATAATGAAAGAACATGATTTAACAAACGGTGTCGTATGACCTAGTTTCACAATTACAAATATATTCATTTTTACAATATTTATTTAATACTTTTTGAACAAACTGATTTCCCTTCATTAATAATACATATATACACTTTGGATTATATCTGCAATGTTCAATCCAAACGTCATCTTCTCGTTTCCAATGATAAAGAATAAGTCCACAGCAAAAGCATTCGACGATATCTTCTACTCCTGTATATTTTAACCCACATTCAGCTAGAGCATATTTATTTTGAAAACAATTTAAAGGAAAATTTTCGAAAGATCTTAATATTGAATAAATTGAAGTATATCCTGGATGGGTTGGAACTGAATTATTTCGTATACGATGAACTAATGATTGAAAATCGCTTGAAAGTTTTGGTAAATTCATTTCTTTAATTAATTGAAATAATAACTTGAAAAAACACAACTCGAATACACGACGGATCAGCAGTAACTAAATGTAAAATTATTAACTTGCAACTAAATAGTAGAAATTAAATATATAAATTTTTAAAAACTAGAACAGTGTAACCAACGTGATTAAAAACATAAAAACAATCTCCCTGTAATTTTTATAAAAATTAGCGATATTTGATTGAAAAAATTTAAAAAAAACGGGGAAAAATAGTTGATACGGTAAATATTTTTGTGTTAGAGGCAAATAGACGGAAAATTTTATGTAATCACCGTATTGTGTTACGCGGTAAATCGGTGTTCTCGGAGCCAAACATTTCCCCTTAAACAATTTTTTTTTACCGCGTAAAAGCTGGCTGTGATTACATAAAATTGTCCGTTTATTTGCCTCTTACACAAAATTATTTACCGCATCAATTTTTTTTCCGTTTTTTTTAAATTTTTTCAATCAAATATCACTAATTTTTATAAAAATAATATTTCAAGTAAAGAACAAATTATTTAATAAACTTTTTTATAAAAATTTAAAAAAAACTGAAAATCTAATAAAAAAATAGTTGATACGGTAAATATTTTTGTGCAAGGGGCAAATAGAAAGACAATCTTGTGTAATCACCGTATTGTGTTACGCGGTAAATCAGTGTGCTCCAAGGGAGAATTTTACGCTGGAAAAGCTGGCTGTGAACATACAAAATATATATACTACTATTATGAACTAAATATTTAAATTTTGTTTATATTTATTTAATTAACTAATAAATTATGAATAACCTAATCTTAAATTGTTTATATCAATCGAATACTTATACCGTCAACCTGAAATTAAATCATGCGTTTGCTTGACTTCCATCGTTTGATCGTTGTAAAGTTATACGAAATTAAATGTTTTGTAGAAGGTCATATTAGGTCATCCATGTAATATATTTCTTGGTAGATTGTCGATCACAAGGTACCTGTATTATGATTTATAAAATAATATGTTTATTATTTTCTTTCTAGCGTCTCAACATGAAGAAGATGGTAAGGGAATATTGAGGTTTTTTTTTTAAATTTTAATTCTGATATTCAATATTTGTGATTTGTGTCTCATAACTTTGGTAAATTAATAAACCACCTTCAAATTTAAACCGATGTTATTACGAGATTTAAATACAGTAAATAGTGCTTCTATATTGGTAATTTTCAGATTGTCCAAAAAAATGCTGTTAGTTATAATCTATTATAATTAAATATTATCCTTAAACTATGCGTTTATAATGTTTAATTCTATGCATGGCCTGATAGTAGACAATATATAAGTATGAATATGTTATAACTATGAACTCTGTTTCAAATTGAGTTCAAAATATTATTCTACCCTCATTAATATGTTTAGAAATTTATAACCTACCAATAAACTTGATATTCCATTGGTATAAGTGTAATAATGCATGAAATGGCTATAAAATTAAGGAGACCTCCTCATTATAATGAGCACAAACATCGAAAAATAAGTAGGCACAGAATATCAGCAAATTATTAAAGAAAGACTCACTTTTAGTCGTTTTGCTGGCACTCCCAATAAAGATTCCTTGTAGTTTATTAGGATTGTAACTTAAGATATGATCTATGAATCAGCACAAACGATATCTTTAGTAGGTAGTTATAATTTTAAGTCAAGAGGTGGTATGCTAGGAAATTGAATTTTTTTAATTATTATTTTGTAAACTAGGTGCATTCAACCGGTACTACAGCTGTTGAAATCTGTTACTGTTACATTCCGTTATGGAAAATAACCCATATCTTTATATGTTATAGTGGCCATTTATGTTTATCTTCTAATTTAATACGAGTTTTAGTGAAACAAATACTATTATGAACTAAATATTTTAATTTTGTTTGTATTTGCTGTAATTAACTAATAAATTATGAATAACCTAATCTTAAATTGTTTATATCAATCGAATACTTATACTGTCAAACTGAAATTAAATCATGCGTTTGCTTGACTTCCATCGTTTGATCGTTGTAAAGTTATACGAAATTAAATGTTTTGTAGAAGGTCATATTAGGTCATCCATGTAATATATTTCTTGGTAGATTGTCAATCATAAGGTACCTGTATTATGATTTATAAAATAATATGTTTATTATTTTCTTTCTAGCGTCTCAACATGAAGAAGATGGTAAGGGAATATTGAGGTTTTTTTTTTAAATTTTAATTCTGATATTCAATATTTGTGATTTGTGTCTCATAACTTTGGTAAATTAATAAACCACCTTCAAATTTAAACCGATGTTATTACGAGATTTAAATACAGTAAATAGTGCTTCTATATTGGTGCTTGAATTAGAAAATGAAATGGCTAAAGTTCTCGGAGTCCTGTGGCTTCCAAGGAAAGATATATTTCAATATTAAGTATAAATTACAAAATCGAAAACTAAATCGACAACAAAAAGAAGCATTCTGGATCAAATAGATTCATTATTACAGTACTAGACTTCGCTTTTGACGGTTGTGCTTACCGTACATCCATCAGATTCTTTAGTTTACAACTCTCGGTTTTTAGTTAAAATTTTGTAATGGTTTTGTGTGTATTATGCTCAGTAACTATTAATAGAAACCAATTCTCTATCACCTGTTGTATTTGTAATTTAGTTTTTCATAAAAACTGTGTTTCTAACACCACTTTTATAAAATCATTAAATAATTTGAATTCGTGGAAGTGTTCAAACTGTTTTCAAATCTTGACTCCTACAGTTTCAAAAAAATCTGATAGTATAAGACTAGAAGATCTTATTAAATCAATATTGTCATTGGAAAGTAAGATTACCCAGCAAGAATCAAATATTTCAAAAAAACTTGACGAGACCCTAAATTTGCTGAATAATGTTTTTTCGGAAAATAACGCTTTAAAAGAAAAAATCTCTGTCTTTGAAAAAAGAATAACGTATTTTGAACAAACAGACTTTTTAACGAAGTATCTGATAGAGATCGCAGGAAGTGTAATATTATTATTTTTAATGCTCCGGAATCCACCTCTGACAGTACCTCCGATGAGTTTAATATGGTTAACTCAGATTTTTTCCCCTGGACCTACACATTAAAGCCCTAAATGCTACACGACTTGGTAATAAAAATAACAAACATCGTCCGCTTAGGATTAATCTACCTGATATTAACTGTATTAGTCAGATCCTTAAAGCAAAATCTAAATTACGTAATATTGAATCGCTGAAACACCTAAACACCGATGTTGACAAAACCAAGCTTCAACAAGAACAATTCAAAGCTGTCTGAAACATGCTGTCAGAAAGAAAAAGTCGCGGTGAAACTAACATTCGCATCGGTTACATTCGAAGCCTACCAAAAATAATTTCAAAAAACTGAACAATACGCGCCCGTCCAAGGTCAATGAAGATTCAACTCCGTTTGTATCTAACTATAATCGTAATTTTAATTTTAACCCTAGTAATAAGTTAGCTGATAAGTTTATTAAATTCATTGGTTACTACCAAAATGTACGTGGTTTACGTACAAAATTAAATATTTTGCATTGTAATATTGTTCTCTGTTCGATTTTGACTATTGTATATTTACTGACACATGGCTCACTGCGGATTTCTGTGATTCAGAATTAGGTTTTACTAATTATCAACTGTTTCGCTTTGATGAGAATGAAAATACTAGTCACCACCGTAGAGGTGGTGGTGTTCTTATCGCAATTAATAATATCGAACAACTTTTCATATTAGTATCGTTTGGTAATAAAAATATAATCATAGGTGGTGTTTATATTCCCCATCCAGTGGCCCGGATTTATATGACTATCACATTCAATCATTAGAGTTGCTCCGTACGAAATACGTTGATTGCGAGTTTATTATTGCTGTGACTTCAACTTATCTTCAGCTCGTTACGATCTCAACTCGAATTCAGGTGTTACTTTTTCTCCTACCTCTGCTCAATCCAATTCAATCAAATACTTAATTATAAAAATTCTCTATTTTATCTTCCCTTCCGATGTTATCGGTCTCGTTATCTTTAGATCCAATTGTCCCCATCGATAACCATCACCCACCGTTAATAATATATTCTGAATTCCAATGCACTTATAAAACTCTTCCACACAAAATCGAATTTTTTAATTTTAAAAAAGTTAATTTTATTGATATTATTTACAATCTAAATAAAATTAACTGATGATTAACATTTTTAAATCATAATATTAACACAGCTGTTAATGCATTTAATTCTATTTGCAACGAGGTTTTATTAAAACATGTTCCTATTGTAACTTATAATTATAATTCATTCCCAATATGGTTTAACAAAGAATTGAGACTGTTAATAAAGGAAAAAAAGAGAGCCCATTTTAAATTTAAACAATCTAACTACGTTTCAGATTACACCTTTTTCTCAATTCTTCGCCTACAATGCAAACAACTATCTCGTTCCTGATAATTTCATATCTAAGACTCAATTATCATTGGTCAGAAATCCAAAAAAATTTTGGAAATTTATTAAAGACCGTAAACAATTAAACACCATCCCAGTGTTATGTTTTTAAATAATAAAACTGCACAGGACGGATCACATATTTCTAATTTATTTGCAGAACACTTTTCTTCGGCCTACTCACACCTTTGTCCATCAACTCACGATTTAAATGTTACGATTGCCGATTGTGTTGATCTGTCTAAAATCGTTATTACTGTCCAAGTAGTTTTCTTAGCACTGGAAAAATGTAAACATAGTAGTTCAAATGGCCCTGACGGTATACCCAAAATTGTTTTAAACCAATGTAGATATGCTTTAACGCTTCCATTTCACTACCTTTTTTCTCTGTCGCTGTCTTCAGGTACATTTGCAAACTTATGGAAATCCTCTTATGTCCAGCCTGTTTTAAGAATGGCAAACGCTCTAATATTATAAACTATCGTCCTATCAGTATTATGTCATCTATTCCCAAACTATTAGAATCTATTTTACTACCAAAATTAAACATATTTTTTTCTAATTATATAATCCCACAACAATTTGGATTTCGTTCACATACTTCCACTTCCTCAAATTTAGTTGCTTATCATAAATATTTAATGGACACTATTGAAAAAGGGGTCAGGTTGATGCTATTTATACAGATATTAGTAAAGCGTTCGACACTATCAACCACGCTGTACTGATTCGTAAGTTAGAGATGATGGGTGTTAATAATATCATGTTAAAATGGTTCAGTTCATATATATCGGGAAGATCTCAAAAGGTAAGGCTCCACGGTTATGTTTCTAATAATATTTCCATCCCGTCAGGTGTCCCACAGGGTGGTCATATTTCGCCACTACTTTTAATTTTATACATGAATGATGTTGGGTTAATTATTAAACATGCACAGTTAAGTATGTTTGCAGACGATTTAAAGCTATAATACAATATCAATTCATTAAGCTCTAAACTACAAGAAGAATTGGACAATTTTAAAGTCTGGTGCTATAATAATGGTTTACAGTTAACACTAATAAATGCAATTCTCTTTCTTTTTATCGTAATAAATCTCCGCTCAATATTATTTACTATTCCGATAATTACCCTTTACCAAAGTCGACTCTATAAAGGATCTTGGAATTATTTTTTCAAGTTCACTCTCTTTTTCTGCTCACATTCAATCCATTATAATTAAAGCAACCCGTTCACTTGGCTTTATTATCAGAAACACTCGTGATTTTAATAACATTGTATCGTTAAAAACTCTTTATTTTGCGCTAGTGCGTTCATCACTTGAATATTGTTCCATTTTGTGGAACCCTTATTAACTTGTATGGATAACTAAAATTGAAAGAGTTCAAAATAAATTCCTAAGATTTATTAATACAAAAATTCCTAATAACTGCAAAATAATTGATCATTGCTATGTACCCTTAGAAGACTGGTTAATAATATCAATTCTCTAAGCTCAAGATGTTTATATTTTGACGTCATATTCATTTACAAAATTTTACATGGCACAATAAAAGATAGCTTTCTGCTCAGCCAAATTAATATATCAGTTTCCACTTTTAGTTCTAGAAGCCGGACGACTTTTCACTTTTCATATCACAAAACACTATACGGATTTTTCTCCCCTATTAACAGAGCACTAGTCTCCTGTAATAACTTACAAAATAAATTTGATATATTTCATTCCTCTCAAAAAGCGATACAAAATAATATATTTTCTTTCTAATAATTTTTTTCTATTTTAATATGTTGAATATAACTAATCAAACCAGAGTGTAAATATATTTAATTAATATTGTTGTATTTAATGCTATGATGTTTTATGTAATATGTTTTTTTTTTTTTTTTTTTGCTCAAACTTATTTAAGTATCTAATTTTTTCTGTACTGATTGCCTTCGGTCGTGTATTTCAAACAAATAAAATAAACAAATAAAATTATTCGAACCATTAGGTTTAGTGGGGCCGACAATTATTAATGCAGCATTTTTAATGCAGAAAATGTGTAGGTTAAAAATTGACTGGGATAATCCAGTACCAACGAAAATTCACGATGAATGGATAAAATATTTATATGAATTGGAAAGCATACCGGAATTTTGTTTACCGCGTTTTTTATGTACGGGGTATAATTGTGATATTGAGATTCATGATTTCGCGGACGCCAGTTTAGAAACCTATGGCGCGTGTATATACGTACGCGCGACGAGTATTAGTGGCGTTTTTACATGCACCCTTATTACGTATTATGACTATTTTCATAATATATTAGGAGAATTATTTACCAAACATATTATAGTACCAAAATATAAAATTCCGTATAATAAATTAAAATAAAAATATATTTTACTGTCCATCATTTTTATGAATTTCATTTTTCGTGCCCATGGCCCTAACAATAAATAATTAAGTTACATTTTAAAATAACTGTTCGCTAATAGTTTTTAATTTGCATAAATATAATATGAATACAATTTAAGTTCTATTATTTAATGTCAGTCGTCAGTATAAAAATTACATTTTTTATAATTTCTTTATTATACTAATCGTTTAAACTGCCTAATATGTCTAATGTAAATTTTAGTCATACTCATACCTACCATGTTTTCTGTCTATTAGGAGATAGTAAGTTGATTTAATTTTAAATAATTATTTAATTTTAAATAATTATTTAATTTTAATCGATTTATAATTTTCATTTTAAATATTTTAAATTTAAATATTATGTTTATATTTTATCCAACATGATTGAAATAAGTAGTGTGATTTTTTTTTTTAAATAATTGTAATTACGTATTGCATTTTCAGATTGTCCAAAAAAATGCTGTTAGTTATAATCTATTATAATTAAATATTATCCTTAAACTATGCGTTTATAATGTTTAATTCTATGCATGGCCTGATAGTAGACAATATATAAGTATGAATATGTTATAACTATGAACTCTGTTTCAAATTGAGTTCAAAATATTATTCTACCCTTATTAATATGTTTAGAAATTTATACTCTACCGACCAACTTGATATTCCATTGGTATAAGTGTAATAATGCATGAAATGGCTATAAAATTAAGGAGACCTCCTCATTATAATGAGCACAAACATCGAAAAATAAGTAGGCACAGAATATCAGCAAATTATTAAAGAAAGACTCACTTTAGTCGTTTTTCTGGCACTCCCAATAAAGTTTCCTTGTAGTTTATTAGGATTGTAACTTAAAATATGATCCATGAATCAGCACAAACGAAATCTTTAGTAGTTATAATTTTTAGTCTAGAGGTGGTATGCTAGGAAATTGAATTTTTTTAATTATTATTTTGTAAACTAGGTGCAATCAACCGGTACTACAGCTGTTGAAATCTGTTACTGTTACATTCCGTTATGGAAAAGAACCCATATCTTTATATGTTATAGTGGCCATTTATGTTTATCTTCTAATTTAATACGAGTTTTAGTGAAACAAATACTATTATGAACTAAATATTTTAATTTTGTTCATATTTATTTGCTGTAATTAACTAATAAATTATGAATAACCTAATCTTAAATTGTTTATATCAATCGAATACTTATACCGTCAACCTGAAATTAAATCATGCGTTTGCTTGACTTCCATCGTTTGATCGTTGAAAAGTTATACGAAATTAAATGTTTTGTAGAAGGTCATATTAGTACATCCATGTAATATATTTCTTGGTAGATTGTCAATCATAAGGTACCTGTATTATGATTTATAAAATAATATGTTTATTATTTTCTTTCTAGCGTCTCAATATGAAGTAGACGGTAAGTGAATATTGACGTTTTTTTAAAATTTTAATTCTGATATTTAATATTTGTGATTTGTGTCTCATAGTTATGGAAATCCTCTTATGTCCAGCTTGTTTTTAAGAATGACGAAAGCTCTAATATTATAAACTATCGTCCTATCAGCATTATGTCTTCTATTCCCAAACTATTAGAATCTATTTTACTACCAAAATTAAACTTCTTTTCTTGTAATTATATAATCCCACAAAAATTTGGATTTCGTTCACATACTTCCACTTCCTCAAATTTAGTTGCTTATCATAAATATTTAATGGACACTATTGAAAAAGGGGTCAGGTTGATGCTATTTATACAGATATTAGTAAAGCGTCCGACACTATCAACCACACTGTACTGATTCGTAAGTTAGAGCTGATGGGTGTTAATAATATCATGTTAAAATTGCTCAGTTCATATACAGGTGTCCCAAAGAGATCTGACATTTTGACAAATGAAATAACATTTGTTCTAATCAATATTTTTTTTAAATTTCTTTTAAATATAATCCATAGTCACTTGCGCTACATTTTTAGAATATTATAAATTCGTGCCCGTGGCCCTAACAATAAATAATTAAGTTACATTTTAAAATAACTGTTCGCTAATAGTTTTTAATTTACATAATATAATATGAATACAATTTAAGTTCTATTATTTAATGTCAGTCGTCAGTGTAAAAATTACATTTTTTATAATTTCTTTATTATACTAATCGTTTAAACTGCCTAATATGTCTAATGTAAATTTTAGTCATACTCATATCTACCATGTTTTCTGTCTATTAGGAGATAGTAAGTTGATTTAATTTTAAATAATTATTTAATTTTAATCGATTTATAATTTTCATTTTAAATATTTTAAATTTTAATATTATGTTTATATTTTATCCAACATGATTGAAATAAGTATTGTGATTTTTTTTTTTTAAATAACTGTTTCTATTCAATTTTCCGATTGTCAAAAAAAATGCTGTTAGTTATAATCTATTATAATTAAATATTATCCTTAAACTATGCGTTTATAATGTTTAATTCTATGCATGGCCTGATAGTAGACAATATATAAGTATGAATATGTTATAACTATGAACTCTGTTTCAAATTGAGTTCAAAATATTATTCTACCCTCATTAATATGTTTAGAAATTTATAACCTACCAATAAACTTGATATTCCATTGGTATAAGTGTAATAATGCATGAAATGGCTATAAAATTAAGGAGACCTCCTCATTATAATGAGCACAAACATCGAAAAATAAGTAGGCACAGAATATCAGCAAATTATTAAAGAAAGACTCACTTTTAGTCGTTTTGCTGGCACTCCCAATAAAGATTCCTTGTAGTTTATTAGGATTGTAACTTAAGATATGATCTATGAATCAGCACAAACGATATCTTTAGTAGGTAGTTATAATTTTAAGTCAAGAGGTGGTATGCTAGGAAATTGAATTTTTTTAATTATTATTTTGTAAACTAGGTGCATTCAACCGGTACTACAGCTGTTGAAATCTGTTACTGTTACATTCCGTTATGGAAAATAACCCATATCTTTATATGTTATAGTGGCCATTTATGTTTATCTTCTAATTTAATACGAGTTTTAGTGAAACAAATACTATTATGAACTAAATATTTTAATTTTGTTTGTATTTGCTGTAATTAACTAATAAATTATGAATAGGTAACCTAATCTTAAATTGTTTATATCAATCGAATACTTATACTGTCAAACTGAAATTAAATCATGCGTTTGCTTGACTCCCATCGTTTAATCGTTGTAAAATTCTACGAAATTAAATGTTTTGTAGAAGGTCACATTAGGTCAGTATGTATTTGTATGTTCACAGCCAGCTTTTACACGGTAAAAAAAATTGTTCAAGTAGAAATGTTCCGCTCCGAGATCACCGATTTACCGCGTAACACAATACGGTGATTACACAAAATTGTCCGTCTGTTTGCCGATTGCACAAAAATATTTACCGTATCGTCCGTATCAACTATTTTTTTTATTAAATGTTCCGTTTTTTTTTAATTTTTCAATCAAATATTGATAATTTTTATAAAAATAATATTTCAAGTAAAGAACACAAATTATTTAATAAACATTTTTTATAAAAATTTAAAAAAAACGAAAAATCTAATAAAAAAAAAGCGGGTAAGTCGTGGATGTCGCTCTGCTGTACAGTTGGTTAATGTAATGGATGGGATTAAATTTGAATGCAATGATAGGTATCATTGTATACGAAAAATGATTCTGAACGGAGATGATTTGTTAGTCTAGGATATATTATATTTAAATATTGTCATAATGTCATATATTCTATTTTGAAACAAATATTTTATTTTTCAATTAAGACGCATTTTGCATAAGGCATGGTTATTCAATTAGTGTAGTTATCATGTAGTTATCATAATTCATAATACCTTATATCATCATAGATATACGAATACCTGGTTTGAGGATAAATCGTTATTATTACGCGATTTCATAAAAATTTAAAACTCAAACGCTCAAAACATTTTTCCTATAATGACGCTTCAAATTTTCTCTATAGCTTTTTGAAGCAAAACTTATGACATAAAAAAAAAAAAAACACACACACATCATTGTAAATTCATTACATTCATCACTTCGTTCAGAATCTAAAATAGTTGTAAATATAAAAAAATTATAAAAAATTATAAAATATAAAAAAAAATACGATAAATATTTTTGTGCTAGGCGCAAATAGACGGACTATTTTGTGTAATCACTGTATTGTGTTACATGGTAAATCGGTGCTCTCAGCCTCTCGGAGGCGAACATCCCCTTGAACAATTTTTTTTACCGCGTAAAAGCTGGCTGTGAACATACAAATACATACTACTTAGGTCATCCATATAATATATTTCTTGGTAGATTGTCAATCATAAGGTACCTGTATTATGATTTATAAAATAATATGTTTATTATTTTCTTTCTAATACCTCAAGGTGCAGTAGATGGTAAGTGAATATTGTGGTATTTTTTTTTTAAATTTTAATTCTGAAATTCAATTTATGTGATTTGTGTCTTATAAGTTTTGTAAAGATTACCGCCCTCAAATCTTTACTTACTTGATGTATACTAGTATACTACTGTAGTTATGAATCAATTCAGTTAGGCTGTTCACCTAATTTAACAATATTTTGAGTCTGGATTCATGAACTATAAAAAAACTATGTTTTGTTTGATTTTAAATAAATCAATTAACTTTATATTTTAAAAGCGTTTTATATGTTTTAATCAATCCGTATTTAAGATATTACGGTAGGTCAACTAATAATATCCCATAAATAACAAATAATTATTTTTTTCTGTTTTAGAGATCATTTATCGTACGTCTAATATATTCAATTTAAATTATTTGTAAAATGTATTTATAGCATGAGTTTAATATTTCAACAATATTAAAAAAAAAATTTATTTTATTAATGTTTAGTGTACTTATCTATAATTTATTTAGGTTTTTAAATTTATTAAAAACTAATATAAAATATAATTTATAATATATAATAGTAGAGTATATATAGTTTATTATAATACAATACAACTTAATATCGGTACGATTAATTTTATAATCTAATATTCAACAATGTGAGCAAATTTATATTTTTTTTTGAGACAATAGAGAGAACAAAAAACACTATTCGTACATTTATACCGAACATACCTTGTAGAATATAAGTTACGGATCAGGCCGCTTTCCCCCGATTTTTCTTTAGCGATCTCCAATAATTATCTAGTAGATCTCAATTGCTACCAGGATCTGCTGTGAACGTAGCTGTTTCAATCATTTATAATGATGGATAATGTTATGGAAAATAAGTTCTAGTAAAACAATACACTTTATACTCATAGTCTCACTTGGATGCGGGTAATGCTGCGTTCCCATGAGGCGTTAATCACGACAGTTAACCACGCCAGTCAACTTTCGTTCGTGACACTCACGAAAGTGTGAATGTATAAAACGTTCACACGGTTGTGCCGTTCACGTCTCGCGTTTCGACTTAGTCATTATCGAAACATCGATCTTGAATGATCTAGTTGTTGAAAGTTGTGCTGTTTTAAGTTCGTTTTTTGCTACTATCTCAGCAAAAAATATGGAGCGCTTACAGGACACAATTACTAGAAAACGAAAAAAAATACGTTTTCGGGTTACAAAATGGATACAGCGAAGAAATATGTTTGGAGCGTCTTCCATTTGATGTTTCAGCCTCTGAATTATCAGTAATAACATTATTCTGGTGGGTATATAGCATTTGTAATTTCATTTATGAATGATTGTTGTTATCGTATTGCTTTTGGTGGTCCTATACTGCTTAACATTGATGCAATATATTTCCCAAAATGATCATAACTATCATCTTTATTTGTAGCGACTTGTGATGCGCGATTTGAAATTTCATATAATTTGTCAGTTGCACTTGTCATAAATCCTATTTCATGATCATGAATAGATTTTTTATTTTTTGATGTTGATGGTTGTGGTTCAATCTTTCTTTTTATCATCTTCGCAGGTGTATCAATTTTCGATGCAATCTGTGTCACGTCTTCAGAGTTTTGGCTAGTACTATATTCAAGGTTAGGTTCTGATTGTAGACTATTTTCTATTGAGGCCTCTTCAGAATTTTCTATAGGAAATATCTGTAATATAAATAATAATGTGTTAAAATTATTAGTTTATTCATATTTTAATAATATAATGTTTCAGGCCCCTACAACATCAGATGAGTGGAAAAAAAATTGAATATGGTTTTAGAATGCAATGGAATTTTCCTGGTTGTGTAGGGGCTCTAGATGGTAAACATGTTGTCATACGAGCTCCTCCTGGAAGTGGTTCAGATTATTTTAATTATAAAAACAGTTATAGTATTGTGTTAATGGCCTTGTTGGATTCCGATTATTGTTTTTTATATGTTGATGTTGGAGCGAAAGGAAGATGATCAGATAGAGGAATTTTTCAAAATAGCTCTTTGAACAACGTTTTAGAAACAAACTCACTAGCCATACCAAACAATTTCGTTATTTTGGCTGATGATGCATTTCCGTTAAAAAAGTACATAATGAAACCCTACAGTCGACGCAATTTAACCCCTGTAGAAAGGATTTACAATTATCGATTGTCAAGAGCAAGACGTGTAGTGGAAAATGCCTTTGGAATACTACTTAATTTCATTAAAATTAGAAACGCTCGACAAAGTTGTCCTCGCATGCTGTGCAATTCATAATTGGTTGAAAAAAATAAACCCTCGGTATGTGATGGGAGATCTAATTGATTATGAGTATGAGGACCACCGAGTGTTCCCTGGATCATGGCGTCAAAATAATAGTGGATTACAGAATCTACCAGCGACTAACCACAGACATTCTAATATGGAGGCACAACAAATACGGAATAAATATCGTGATTATTTTAATAACGAAGGAGATGTTCCCTGGCAAAACCAAATAACTGATGTGTCAAATAAACTGTAATAAACAAATAATAAATCCAGTGGCGTAGTGAGGAACTTGGTGGCCCTAGGGCCATAAGAGACAGAGGCCCCCTTTAACACAGAAATTTAACTATAATACAAGTATAAATTATTCAATAATGATTCATGAGCTAATAATAATTATAAAATATATTTTTATTTTATTATTTATTACATATTTTATTAATAAAAACGTATAATATGTTTTAGTATTATACTTAAAAATTAACTTTTCGAGCCTTCGAACGTGTCGTACAAATCATAATAGATTAAACAAACAGATAATAGAACTGCGGACTGCGAAGCCTACATGATGGTGGCTGGTTTAGAAACAATATTCTTAGAATAGCTTATCTATATAACTAACCGTCCGTTTGAAAAACCAGTGACGTTTATTATTGGATTTCGATAGTAATATACAAGATGTCAAGATAATGAACGTTACCGCCGCGCTGTACATATTTTTTCGTTACATATTTTAGATCAAATTTTTTTCTACGTAAATATAATTTTTAAAAAAAATATTCAGTATTTTTTTTTTATGTAATAATAAAGGTCCTGTGGCCCCCGACTTCGGCACACCTAGGGGGCCCCGGGGCCTAGGCCCCGGCGGCCCCGGTCTAAATACGCCCCTGAATAAATCTATACATATTGTACATATTTTTGTTTACAACTGTGTAGATAATAAATATATTTGCGTTAAACATTTTTTTTAATGATTTTTTATACGAGTACAATACAATACTCATAGAAGATAAGATAAGATATTATAAACAGTTACTAAAAACAACGCATTATTCATATTAATTTAAATTTAAATTAATACTCGTATGTCGTTTTTAAACTATTTAAAATTATTTTTCATAAACAAACGATATATATTTTTATAAAAAAAAAGTAATTACCAGATTCGATTGTGTGGGTCGCTGTTGAACAAACGGACGGATAAAACTGTTCATCTGATCAAACCAAAATACTTTTGGCTTGTATATGTCATCTGTACCTTTTCCAGACCTTGCACTGTCTGATATTTTTTTTAACTCCTGACAGAAAGAGCTTCTTAAATTTTTGAATTTTGCTGCAACTTCTTTTGGTCCAAATCCAGGAATATTTAATTCATGACTTATTCTCTAGCTGCGGCGGCTCGTAAATCTCTATCACGGTATTCCTCCAAACTTGGATCATATAACACCTTTTCCCATCGAATATAACTCAAAAAAACGCGTAGTTTCACTGTCGTTAAACTTAATAATTCTACGTTGCTGTGACGACATCTTGGCTTCACGAACGGTATATCACGACTGAAAATCAAACACGTTTGATCTATCCACGCTTGAGTCGTGCGCCGTTCCTCACGAAAGAAAGTTTAACGACTATCCGTTCACACAGAAGTGTATTTCAGAAAAGCGTGGTTCACTGTCGTGATTAACCCCTCGTGGGAACGCAGCATTAGTGGTGCGGTCATTCCTAACATGCCTGCAGTGATGCTATTCATTGCGACCAAAAACATTGTAATTAACATTTTCCATATAAAATTATATGGTGATATTATAACAAATCAAAATAACTACGTAATAATAAACAATAATAATAATAATAACACAGTTAAGTAAACAACTAGTATTAAAGTCTATTGATATATTCTCCTACGATGCATATACCAGAATATTACGATACGATAAATTTTAAACCTTGTTGTGTTTTTGGGAATGTGCAGAAGATAATTCCACACATTTGCAATGCATCCTAGATTAGGTTAGGTATAGCCCAACAACATAATTTGATATGTTGGATTAAATAATGGTGACTAAATACATGCTAAAGGCGTATTGAATATTGAAGTAGCTAAATTAAGGATAGTTAAAATAAGTACAATTAAATTCCATTGAGATAGGTTACCTTGCTATGTTAAAAAACAATACTGTCTAGTTTGTGGATGAAATATAGAAGCATATTTTTTTCTATTTTTCTATTGTTCATTAGCATCTTATTTAAACTTGAATATTAAGAAAGTAAACGCAGCTTATTAAAATAAGCTCTGTAGGATTCAAATAGATATGGAGCTTTAATTAAAAGTTTTCATAAATGATGAATAACTTGTTAAATTTATTGAATAGATTAAATTCTAAATAGTTACTGATGTATATGATGTAGAATTGGAAATTGTCACAATTTTTATTATTACAGATCTAAGGAAAGAATACTTAACGTTTATAAAAAGTATGTACAATTTGTAAATTAATAATCTGGTGTTAGAACGATGTTATAATTTTTCTTATATAATACAATATATACACGATAATAAATAAATAAGTATGGAGTTGTAGTGGCCGGGCGGATTAAGGCGTTGGTTGCGATGCGCACCGTCGCCAATTCAAATCCCGGTTATGGGCGTCATCGCTTTCCAGGCAGTTCGCGCTGTCTGGAAAAAAGGCCACCGTCCTCAATCCGGGCATGGCAGAAACCTACGGGTGCCCATTTGAAATTCTGCCAAAAACATTCACGAATTCCAAACCAACAGTTCCATAGTCTAATGACCCTTAATTTCAAAGCCTCAACCAGCAAAAAAAATATTCAATAAATAAATAAAAAAGTACTAACAAATTTGGATAAGTGATGCTAGTTCAAGTTACCAATAGAAGGCATCAATGTTTTAACATAAAACAAAAAAATTTAGAAAAATCTCAGTTTTACAGCTCAATTAAATGTATTAAATTTAACAGGTTACCCCGTGGGATATAATGTACTGATTACAAAATCCAAAGTGTTATATTATGATATGCATAATATATTTTTTTCTTTTTTCAAAGCTTTTTCATAAAATCTAATCCGTCTTGATAAAATGATGTTGACATAATTTAACAAAACCAGGTCATAAAATATTTTATAATTATTAATAATTACATTTTTTTAGATGAAGCTCTTACGTATAATTTATTTATTTTATTTTGTAAAATGTATGTTGTTTGTTTTATGATTTTTATTTCTTAAAAAAGCGAGTAAGTCGTGGATGTCGCTCTGCTGTACAGTAGGTTAAAAGTGGGTTACTGTAATCATTACAGTGTAATCGATGGAATTTAATTTGAATCCAATGATATTATATCATTGTATACGAAAAACTATTCTGAGCGGAAACTGTTTATCTGTATAGGATATATTATAGATTATTAAAAATTTTCAAATCTTAGATTTAAAAAGAAATTTTTTTATGAATTTTCTAGTTTAAAATAATTTGCGAATTTTCGTGATTTTTACGTATGTTGTCGAAATTAAAATTTGAATGCTTGTAAATAAAAATTGTGACTATGTATATCCTTTATTTTTCAACTGCTATTGTAAAAATATTGTAGGCGCCTTGTATTAAATTTTAAAATCTTAGATATAAAAAGAAAAACTTCTATGAATTTCTATCTAAGATAATTTGAACATTGCCGTAATTTTAACGTATTTAGTCAAAATTTGAACTTTAAATGCTTATACAAAAATCGTGTCTATGTATTTTTAATATATTTCAACTGCTATTGTTACAATGTGTTAGAAGCCTTGATTAAATTCTCAAGCTTTTCTACCCAACAAATCAATTTTTATCGATATTTATAGAAAAAAAAACCAAACAATTAAAATGTCAGTTAACAGCTTAAAACAAATCTAAATATTTTGAAAATTGTATCAAATATAGAAAATTTCTATATAAACATTCAGTGAAAATTTCAAGTATCTGCTGTCATTTGTTTTAGAGTTACACCAAAATAAGAAAATCGCTAAATGTGAAATCCAGTGAAAATCCAATGTTGTAAAAATTTAAATTTAAAATGCTCATAAAAATTTAATTTGAATTTCCGGTAGACATTTATTTTGTGATAAAGATTGAAAAACTTGTAAGGAATCTTGTATTCAATTTTCAAATTTTAGAATTAAAAAGATTCACTTTCTGATCGAACGAGGTACTGAAGTCAAGGTATCACTCCGCTCAGAATCTAAAAATGTTACATTATAAGAAGTGTAGGTAGTAGGTATCCAATACAAGCTTCAAGAAACTAACATTATTAACATCTAAGTGAGCATTGGGCTTCGATCAAACACAACTAAAAACAAATATTGGTGGAGCGGGGTGGACTAATAGAATAATTTGAAAAATATTTTAGTTATATTCTAGTAGATATTACTTATATGGTTTAATAATTAATATTAAATAATAAACGTGTATATGTAAGTGATCTGAATCATAAATACATTATTCCATAGAATATAACAGAAAAATAAAAATAATTTTGAAAAATTCCAAAACCCTATTTAATCTGTGTCTTATTTGTTTAAATTTAATTCCTTTCAAATCCTTGGCAATGACATTAGTCCACCGAGTCCTGGATCTTCTTAGGGCTCTTTTTTGATCATTTTATCCACGAGTACTTATTTTATTAGTTGACCATCCGTTCTCCAAGCGTGTCCCAACAATTCTAGTCTTTTATTCCTGATAAAGGAATTGAATTTTGAGAGACGTCAGTCACCGTGCAGGATTATCAAATTCAACGTAACCCACCTCGATCGCTTTTGAGAGCCGACCGTTCCCGGTTCCGACTCACGGCAGCAGTCGCTATTGACAGACTCTGCCTGTGATCGACCCCGTTCCCTACACTGTTAATCCCTCGAACTATATTTTAACTTACTTTGTAAATAGGACAGTGCCTTTGGCCCGTTGTGGAATTACACCAAACGCTACAGTTCGCCTTCCAGCCTGACTGTCGGTCCTAGTGTACTCATCACCCATTGTACATAAATGAAAACGTCTACAGAGATAAACATATGAAATGATTACCAGAAAGTCAATATTATTATTTCAAAATACGAAACAGGCTTAAGAGCAACTGTTTCAAAGTATATACGAAAATTAATTACATTTTTAGAGGAGTTGACAATTTGAGCGAAGGGCTATGTGTATATTTATACCTACAAAGTTTTTCGTTATGAAAATAAAAGCTAAGCATAGTTAACATGCGTTCAATTTTCCGAGTTCCTAAAAAAACAAGCTGTTAGTGATAATCTATTATAATTAAATATTAACTTTAAACTACGGGTTTATAATGTTTAATTCTATGCATGGCCTGATAGTAAACATTTAAGTACGAATTTGTTATAACTAAGAACTCTATTTCAAATTATGTTCAAATGATTTTTCTACCCTAATAACTGTTTTGAAATTTATATTCTACCGAAAAACTTGAACAATTCATTGCAAACATTTCAAATAAATCATTTGATTTTCCACTTTAATCATAACATTTGATGAATATTTTATAATTATAAAATATATTATACACTTATTAATTATTATCGGATATTCTCTTTCTATTAGGTGATGGTAAGTTGATTTAGTTTTAAATAATTATTTAATTTTAAACGATTTATATTAATAAGTATCTTAAATATATTTAAAGTTTAATCTTATGTTTATATTATATCCAACATGATTGAAATAAGTAGTGCGATTTTTTTTTGAAATATCTGCATTCAATTTTCCGAGTTTTTAATATAAAAAATGCTGTTAGTTGTAATCTATTATAATTAAATATTAACCTTAAATTACGAGTTTATAACATTTAATTCTATGCAAGGCCTATATTTATATGAATTGGAAAGCTTACCGGAATTGTATATACCGCGTTTTTTATGTACGGAGGATAATTGTGATACTGAGATTCATGGTTTCGCGGATGTGTAGATACGTACGCGCGACGAGTAATAGTGGCGTTTGTACGTCGTGTAAATCTTAAGTTGCGCCCTCATTACGTACTATGAGAATTATTTACCAAACCTATTATAATACCAAAATATAAAATTCCGTCAAAATAAATAAAAATAAAAATACATTTTATTGTCCATCATTTTTGGTGACCATGGCCCTTACAATAAATAATTTAGTTACATTTTTAAATTACTGTTCGGTAATAGTTTTTAAATTCCATAATATAATATGAATACAATTTAAGTTCTATTATATAATGTCAGTCGTCAGTGTAAAAATTACATTTTTTATAATTTCTTTATTATACCAATCGTTTAAAGTTTAAGCTGCCTAATATGTCTAATATCAATTTTCTTCGGGCGTAGGTAAATTGAGTCCCAAACAAAATTACTCTTTTTCAAAAGCGGTGAATTGAGTCCCTTGTATATAAGTTAAAGCGGTGAATTGAGTCCCCTGTAAAAAAATGAAAGCGGTAAATTGAGTCCCTTGTATATTATTAGACTAGTTTTCAAAATTACCTATACGTATAATCGCGCGTACACCATTAGTTATTACGAGCATATAAGCACACCAAATTGAATGTCGCGTTTTAATAATAATAATGAAATTAGTAGACTTCAATTTATTAAGCTCTTATCATTAAAATATTTACCCGTTTAATATCAAAAGTATTATTTATTATTATTATTATTGAAAATATTAATTATTATATGTATTATGTATTACTCATTTAAAATTTGACATTGATTATCTATTATTATTATTATTGACAAAATTAATTATTATTAATTATTATATTATGTATTATTCATTAAAATGTTGACATTGATTACCTACCTATTATTATTATTAATTTAGAAAATTGGTACTAATTATTATAAGCATTATTAATTTACTAGAATAAATATTTTATAAGGGACTCAATTCACCACTTTCATTTTTTCACAAGGGACTCAATTCACCGCCTTAACTTTTTTACAGGGGACTCAATTCACCGCTTTCATTTTTTTACAGGGGACTCAGTTTACCTAAAAATAATAATATAGGACTCAATTTACCAAATCCGTTTTCTTCATACTCATACCACACCTCACGGTCCTCGGGTAAAATTTTCCATTTATTCCTATTAGGCTATGTTTTCTAAAAACCGTCCGTCTCGTGTAAAGAATAATAAACAATTATTTGTGGTATTACCACGGCTACCATATGGTCTTGTTTATATATAAACAGCTATCGCTTATAGGTTGCGACAGCGATCAATAATAACACTTATAATTTTTTTCCTATATTTTTTCATTGAAAACGGCCTTAAGGTCTTTGTCAGTGCGTATCTTAAGTGGATAGTAAGGAGATTATGTGATCTATTTATATATGTATATATCATTATATACATGATACTACCCCCTAACTCCAAGAAATGAAATATGCGGTCTTTACTTCTAGTGGAGTGGGACCTAGTTGGAAACTGGATGACGCAATCAGGCGGCATCACGTGAAATTTATGATCGCGTAAAACCGCGCAATTTTTTTAAACTTTAAATCAATCTCATATATCAATCTCAATTATACTCATCGAATCGATGACTGTATGTGTCACAATCAACTGCGTGAGTGGGTAACTACTACGCCACTCCGGTCCCACTTATAATTTAAGTATTTAACCCTAAAAAGTTCAAAAAAATAAAATAAGATTTTAAAACATATCTTGGGGGGTTATGACCCTTCCACAAATACGCCGCTGGTAGAGTCCGGGGTATCATGATATTGTGTATTGAGCATCATGTGTTTTAATAAAATTTATCAAAATCGAGAAATTTAGTAATATTCATACCTATAAATTGTATTTTATTCTATAATCTAAAAGTACCAAATAAATTGTTAAATATTATTTGTTGGTTTATGATTGTTGAAAATGTCAATATTGTAATTTATAAAATCAGTGTGTTGAACCTAATACACTCAATCACAAAATGTAGTATAAATTTATTTTTCAGAAGACCGTCAAAAATCACCAGTTACACACTACTGTAAAAATATGGTTACCGAAAATGATTTCAAATCTTTTTTTAGAAAATTATTAAATCTTTAAAACTTATTTAACGATTAACTTAATATATTATTATAAATATTAATTAAATCAAATAAGAAATATTTAAACTTGATTCTTGTTATATTGTTACGTTTTTGTAAACTCCCAATGGATGTATTTTAAATTATGGCTAAAATTAATTTACACGTTTATAGCATTAATATTTTTTTTTTTTTTTTAATAATTACAATACAATGGATTTTTTTTGTTTCACAATGTTTTTCAACAAAATATATACATTTATAACGAGGGAGAAAAACTGTTTTATTTTTCCTGATAATTATCATTTGTGTCAAGGTCTTAACCTATATTAATATTAATATTTAAAATATTTCGGGACTAGGACGGTAAGCCGACGGCCGTTAAACCGGCGTCCGTTGAGCCGACGGCTGTTGACCCGACGATAGGTATTATTATTATTAAGATTAAGATATTAATGATATTATATTATTATGCAAATAATAATAATAGCGATATTTATCAAAGCAAATATTTGAGATACGAAAGATATCTCGTAAGATATTGAACCAATATTATACATTTGTGTTATGCTCTAATGTTATATTGAATCAGTGATGTTTGTGCCATCGTCGTATTTGTTTTATAATAATGGAGTGTGTTTTTTCGAACAACAAACTTTTTATAAATGGCTATGTTATGGTCAAAAATAAAGTGCGTGAAAATCGGTACAACTGGGAATGTGAAAAAAGAGTCCATAGGAAAAATGCTGAAACAACTGAAAATTGTAGTGCCAGGGCTACGACTGATTGTGTCAATGGTGTAAATACACTTTGTGGAACGCCTACAGATCACAATCATGCACCCGAAGCACATAGGGCTACAGTTATAGATTTTCGAACTAATATAAAAAAACGAGCGCATTCGACACGTGATAAACCTTCGCAAATTTTGCAAGAAGTAATTAGTAATATACCTTTAAGTATTCAACCATATTTACCTCGTCCTGAAGCTGTACGGAAAATTATCAAACGTAAAAGAAGAAAATGTTTACCAGCTGAACCAACAAATTTAGAAGAAATTAATATTCCTATAAGCCTACGAAATACTTTTGCCGGAGAGTTATTTCTATTACGTGAGTCAAAAATAGAAAATGATAAAATATTGATTTTTTCAACTAAATTTGAAATTGAAAAACTTGTACGAGCTAAATTTTGGATTATGGATGGGACTTTCAAGACAGTCCCAAATATATTTTTACAAATGTATACTATTCACGCACCAATTGGAGGAATTAACTCGAGAATTCTTCCACTAGTTTATGTATTAATGTCAAGTAAAAATCAAAAATGTTATGAACAATTATTTCAAGATCTGATTGAGATAGGTAATAACTTCGGTTATGAACTTAATCCAGCATGTATAATAACCGATTTTGAGAAAGCAACAATAAATGCAATACACAGTTCATTTCCAGAGTGTGTCCAAAAAGGATGCTTTTTTCATTTGGCACAAAATGTTTGGAGGAAAATTCAATCGTGTGGATTGGTTACTGAGTATGGTACAGATGAACATTTCAGTTTAAAATTACGATATATTCCTGCATTGGCATTTTTACAACCAAATGAAATATATACTGCACTTAATGAAATAAAACAGTATATACCATTTGAAATTTATAATTGGTTTGATGAGAATTATGTAAATGGTAAAATTCGTCGAACATTTAGAAACGGAACAGTGTCTCGGTCTCCACCCTTATTTCCACCAGAATTTTGGTCAGTAAGTCATAATAACGAACTAGATATACCTCGAACTCAAAACAAAGTAGAATCGTGGCATAAACGTTGGAAGACTCTAATTGGAGCGGATCATATTGGCTGTTTACATATTATTTCAGAAATGCAAAAAGAACAACAGAACACAATAGGTTAGTACAAGTGTAGTTATGTATAATTTATTTAACATAATATTTATTTAATTTATAACTAATAATTAAATCTGGTATTTTAGGTCAAATTGAATTAATATTGTCGGGTGAACCAAAGCTTCGACAACATCCAAAATATGCTGCTCGTAAGAAAAGATTAAATAATATTATTGATGATAAATGTAATAGGACCATCATCGATTTTTTGAAAGGTATTGCTTATAATATAAAACTATAAATGCAATTATTATTACTTATTTTAATTTCAAATTATTAAAACGAATATTATTTTATTTTATTTTTTTAATTTTGTATTATTAAAACGAATATTTTTAGACGATTTATATTGATTATATGAAATATGAATACCAAATTGTAATTTAGTAATACATTTTTATTTTATATTAATATATAACCTAATTTAGATAATCTGTCGGCCTGATATCTTGTCGGCCAAAGGTCCGTCGGCCTAATATCTTGTCGGCCTACTGGTTGTCGGCTCAACGTCGTGATCCCAAATATTTCTTAACAATATACGTTTTCTTAACCCTTTGACGAGTAAATTATTTTTCATAGTTGTACATCCAGAGAGTGAATTGTTTTTACCAAAATACTGTAGTTTTTATCAATGTAATGACGGAAATTTACGTCACAATCATTGTTA
Source organism: Diuraphis noxia (assembly GCF_037042655.1). Taxonomy (NCBI): domain Eukaryota; kingdom Metazoa; phylum Arthropoda; class Insecta; order Hemiptera; family Aphididae; genus Diuraphis; species Diuraphis noxia. The sequence continues at coordinate 101,081,287 of NW_028301711.1, read as the reverse complement.
CGCAAAAGAGTAAAGACGGATAAATACGTCCTGTTAATTTTTATCAAAAGAGTAAAGACGGAAATAGACGTCCTAAGAAAAATTATAACTCAAAGTGGAATGACATTAATTTCCGTGTAGTGTATGTGTAATGAAACTTTAAGTTATTAATAAATATATTAATTACCTGTACAATTTAGAAATAAAACACTATTTAAAATGTATTCCCAAATATAATATTTACTATATAGGTTTATAAAAGGAGACTTTAATATCATATAATGATATATACTAATATACTAAATATGCTTAGGTACTATAGAGAAAATATATAATTTCCATTAAACTTTAAAGTATTTTTCTGTCAATCAAATAAATCTGCAGTTAGCTTAAAATGTATTAAAAATCATCCTTTATTGAAATAAAATAAAATAATCAACTTGTATAAAAAATTAAAAATCAAAATGTACCACTGTAGTTTTTAAATATATATAATAACAATGAAAAAAAATAAAACAAAAGTTAAAATGCGTATGGCATAACATAAATAATTATTCCTTAGTTTATATTGTAAGATAAGTTAACAAATAAAAAGCTAAAATTAATATAAAACATTATATAATATACCTAGATAATATAGATTATAGGAACTAGGTTAGTCTTCCTTTTAAATTGGTAACTAGTTACTTGATTACTTAGTAGTGCAATTTAGTATGGTAGTCCTTGAAACAAGGTTCTATGCATAAAGGTTTGTCACATTCACTACATTCATAAGAAGTATCTTTTCTTGATTGGGGATTTAATTTTGAATTATAATGGACATGACATCTTCTGGAAATTTTTTTTTAAACTTCTCCAGTATTGATTCTGGTAGGGAAATGACGAGCTGTAAGTCTAAGCGGTAATTCGTCTTTTGGTTTACGCCCTACACGACTAGGTGATATATTATCAGACAAATGAGCATGTAACATTTGCTCGATTAATTTCAACCTAAATTCTGGCAACTTCAAAGTTTTTTTTTCTACGGTACTACATACAATTCCCGAATTAAGTACACATAAATCAAGTAAATGAAAAAAAAAATTTTTGTACCATAATATGGACTTCCTGGAAGTCGTATTGAACGAAATTTGCATATCTGATTTATCAATCAAGCCCATATTTGCATTGTAATCAATTACACATTCGGGTTTATGTATATCATTTCCATGCCTATCCTGTTTATTTGTTTTCTTCATTATGGGTTTATGAACTGTGGATAGCATATGTACATCCCTTTTGTCTTTCCACTTACAACATATCATATTAGGGGTTGTTGATGTAGCAGAAATACATTCACCAACGTTTAACTTTTTAGGGAAACTAGGCATGCCTTTTCTTGTATTTTTTACCGTACCACATGCTCCGGTACCTTTTTCCAATAAATATTCAAATAATGTTGGGGATGAGTACCAGTTATCCATATAAATTATATGTCCTTTATTTACGTAGGGCTCCATTAACGTCGATATCACTGAACCAGACAGTTTTAATGTTTCGTTTATAGTTATATGTGTATTATCACCAGTATAAATTAAAAAGTCAAGAACAAAACCAGATTTACAATCGCATAAAACAAATAACTTTATGCCAAAACGATGGCGTTTTGATGGAATGTATTGTTTAAATTGAAGTCGGCCTTTCCATTCAACGATACTTTCGTCAACACACACTTTTTGATGAGGCTGGTATGTAAAACTAAACTTTTTTCGGAGGGACTCTACAATTGTTCTTATTTTAAATAATCTATCTCCGGGAATCTGATTGCGATTATCACTGAAATGAAGGACTCTCAATAATAACAGGAACCTATCTTGAGTCATAATTTTCCCAAAAATTGGTGTGGATAGTAATGACGAAGTAGACCAATAATCTTTAATATTATTTTTTTTCACATGTGGCATTAATAACATAAGAGAAAAAAAATATATACATTTCGTTTAAATTTGTATCTTTCCATTTACCTAGCTTCGAATGTTTTGATAAAACTGTATTGTTTACTAGAAAATGGTAGAACTTATTTGTCTCATCAACAATATGTTGGACCAGGTCTTCATCAAAAATGTGTTTAAAAATATATAATTCTAAATTTTCGGATGGTAAATTGTTAATTATATCACTATTGACTCCAGACTGTGAGCAATCAAAATTTAAATTATTTGGGCAATACTGAGGTAACGTATTTTCATTGAAATTCCAAAGTCCCGAAAATAGTGTACCATCGTCTAATCGAATATTTTTATTTGGAATTTGTTTTTTTGTAGAATTTTCTGTTTTACGTTTTTTAGTAGTAAGTGTCGGTTCTGGGCACGAAATTACAACATTTTGTTCAATATTTTGATGAACAGAATTAATATCAAAAGAACAGTTGTTACTATTGCTATTTAGTGTAGTAATCTTATTTGTATTAGTATTTGGTGTTGATGTGAGTGGATAATCTACATATTTACTGTCATCAAAAATAATTTCCATATTTTCTATGTCAAATGAATTTAGATTTAGGTCATTTGAAATAGAAATTTCTGGAGAACTTAAATATAAATATGGATCATCGGGATTAGAACAGTTATTATAGCCAATGCCTAATGTATTATCAACTATATCATTACTTGGTTTTTTATTAGAAACATTTTTTGGCGTAGAATTTACGTCAGAGTTAGAAACAGTAGTACTTAATATGTTATTATTAGATAATTTAGATACTAATTGTTTCCTAATTACTTGTGCCAAGTTTTCGACGTCCGATTCGTCAGAACTACTATCAAAATCACTCAGTTCGTCGGCTGATTCATCATTTGTTATGATTTCAGCTATTTGATCGCAAGTTAGTTTATTCATGTTAAATCTAATAAGTTAAGACAACCGACGACGAATTAAATAATATAAAATAGGCAACTATAATATATAACAGATCATGTATTTGTAAATCACTAAATTGTAACTGACTAATGTCTAACACAGCACCCAAGTGAAACAATGATGGTAGGCACAATGCAGCATTCGATAATAATAAAATTAAATCAGTATTCAGTAATCAAATGCATAGTAAACAACAACACCGCGTGTGTTTTGTTTTTTTATAGTGTGTGTCTTCACAATATTATGATTATTATTATTATTATTATTATTATTACAGATTGTACAGTATAGGCAACATATAAACAAAGATTCTATACGCTTTTTAAAATAATTTATATTTTAGTAAGCAACACTGATAAAAAGTGGGATTTTAGTTATCAATTTAGTCAAGATATGGTGCTAAATATTTCATGATAAGTATATTATTGTTAAGAGCACTCCTGTAAATATTAAAAATCAAAGAAGTCGGAAACTCCAACATGACGGAAATATACGTCATTCCTCTATACAGCTACTTTATTGAATGACGGCAATTTCCGTCTATACTCGTCAAAGGGTTAATAAAAAATAAAATGTATAAAATTCAATCTATAAAATCTATCAAATGTATATAATAAAAACAAATTTTACATTTAAAATGTTTAAAAAAGTACAACTATTTTATAATTTTCAAATTCTATAACGATTAATGAATATATTGGGTATGAAAATAATGTATATTATTTATTTAAATTTTTAAGTTATACTTCTAATGTCAATTATATCTTGAAAAGTGAATTTATTTTAAAGTCCATCATAATTGTTTTTGTCCCAATTTAAATATAACACAATGCGTACTTCCAATTTTTGTACTACAAATTTCTAAAAGCTACAACTATATATATACAGTTGAGTGCAGAACATATTTTTCGGGCCCAGCGACATTTTTTATAAATATAATATACAGATTTTATTGGTTATTATTCTCTATTTCTTCAAACTTTCTAGTTCCTAATCTACATGATTATACTCTATACAGTATATACTATACAGTCTTGCACATCCAACCACCCTGGACTTTAAGTTTGGTTGAGGCATAGACCAAAAAATAGAGAATGATGAACTGATGTATATATGTCAACGAGTACCACTCGTGTTTCACCAAAGGGCTGTTGGAACTAGGATGCACACCGATGATACATGATTATTGTATTATTATATTATTATAATAATAATATTATATGATATAATATTATACACCCATTTTCAGTTAATATTTTAGCTTCTATGACATCATTTAAAAAATGATAAAAATGGCTCATAAGTGTTTTGTAGGTCCTTCAATCCAAATGTATATACTAAACATCCTTGGGTGTGTGGAAGTTTTTATTTACAGAGATTATTTTGTTGGCCATGCATTTTATTAAGTCAGTCAAATTCTGTATGGATTACATTAGGATACGCTGATTTTAAAAATCTATCCAGAAGTATTCTGAGACATGAAAGTTCCAAAGACCATGTGCACAATTATTTAAATCTAAAAAATTTAGAAAAAAATATTGCTAGTGTTAAAGATATAATAAGCGAAAATGGAAAATTATTTAAATTACGGTTTAATGAAAATGTAAGATTAAATAGGTTATGCATGGAACACATAATTGATTTAGTATTATTTTTGGCTAAATAAGAGTTGGCTTTTCGCGGGCATGATGAAAGTTCTAATTCTATAAATAAAGGTAATTTTAAAGAGTTAGTTGAATTACATTTTAGTAGATGCTCATTAGAAGTACGAAATCATTACAAATCATTAAAGAATAAATTTACAGGTACATCAAAAATCATACAAAATGAAATAATTTCATGTATAGCAGAATATTTAGCTGATCACATTAAAAATGAAATTAAACAGTCCATGTTTTATTCGGTAAAAATCGATGATACTACAGACATAACTCAAAAAACACAATGTTCTGTAATTTTAAGGTACATAACTAACAAGTCCGAGTTGGTTGAACGTTTTTTTGGTTTTTATGATGTCAGCGAAGACCATACTTCTGAAGGATTATTTAATTTAATCACTTCCCTATTCCAAGAGTTAAGCATTGAAAAAAAGTTGGTTGGTCAGTGCTATGATGGTGCTAGTGTGATGGCTGGGCATTTAAATGGTTTACAAGCTCGAATAAAAGAAATTGCACCAAATGCATTATTTACTCATTGCTTTGCACATAAATTAAATTTAGTTTTGCAACATGGATGTAATAGTAATAAGATTTGCCGCATTTTGTTTGCCAATATAACTGGAATATCTGCTTTTTTTCATAATTCAACATCCCGTACTAATGTAGTTGACAGTATTATAGGTAAACGCATTCCTCAGTTTGTACAGACAAGGTGGGCATCTAGATAAAACATTTTGCATTTATTAGTTAATGAGTGGATTAACTTTAAAGCAGTTTTTGAAGCTATAATAAATGATGCCAAGTCATCAGCTGATTCTATTTGTGGATCAGTTGGACATTTAAAAAATCTTAAATCTTTTGAATTTGCATTTTTGGCACACATTTTTAGTGATATATTTTTAATTACAGATAACTTATTTAACACATTGCAAAACAAATCATTTGACATAGAATTACGACCAATTGACTGTACCCCGTTTGATTAAAATTAATAAAAAGGTATCGATGTTTCGTATTTCACCTATAAATGTCCCGCAGTCGAAAAAAAGACAGTTCTTAGGTACACCTGTATACCTACACAATTTTATTTATTTTTTTACCAATTTTAAGAAAAACTTTACTCTAGTTTGAAGTAAAATATGCATTTAAAATTGAAAAATTGTTAAATATGCAAAAGAATATACAAAAAAATAAATACTGTAAACACTCTTGGCATTATGAAACGGATTCTATATCACTAAGCTATGTTTTAAATGCATATTAGAAAACATGCAAACTACAATAAGTCTCTAGCATTGAGTTCATTTTTTTTAAGTAGTACGATAAAAAATATATTGAAATTTTTTCAGGATATGGAGTGGTTTCCAATAATCGTAGTACGGAAACAACAGCACTGGTTAAAATGAAACTTTCTGACATTCCAAAACTCTTAATATACAACTACGTTACATACGAATTAAGAGGAGTTATCAGTCTTCAACCAGCACTATCAAAGTTAAGGACGTCATCCGGGCATTATAATGCATATGCTATTAGGGGCACGAAGAATTGGCAATTGTTTGATGACCTCAAAAAAAAAACCAATTCCAATAAAAGAAAACAATGAAGTTTCTTGTGAACTACTTGTGTATACTATTTGATATTACTTTACCTAACACTATTTTTATGAATTAATAAATTGTAATCATAATTTTACCCTAATTTTTTAATCATCGAGTCATTCCAGCTTAAAAAGTGCAACAGAATCGACAAGCGCATACAATATAAGTAACTTTAAGCATGTGTCCCTCTGGACGGGTTATACCATGAACATTATAATGTGTTTATAAAATAATAATAATTTCTTTTTTTTTAAATTTATTGGAAAAATATACAATCTCTAATAGTAGTCACAATAAGCATATGAGCTGGATTTTACAAGTTGACTGTGAAAGCGTGAGGGAAGTAGTTACCCATCATAGTAGCACTCGACGTGAAATTTATAAAAATAATAATTTGAAAACATATTGGTAGCTAGAGGATTTAAAAATAGAGCAATTATATAAAACATGATGCGCATTATTGAACGAATATATTATATTATAACCGTAATATTTAAAGTTTCCGATCTACAGAAAATCTGCTATATACATACCAAAAAAAAATTTATAATTTGAGAATAACTAGGATAAGAATAATGTTCAAAAGTGCGTGGAAAAACAAAATAGATAATAGTTATATAAAGTTTTTTTTTGTGCCTAATATTTAAAAAATGTTTAATACATTTTATGTTTAAAAAGTATAAAGATACTAATGCTTTAGTATTCGAATAAAATAGTATTAAAATACTTTTAAAATACTATAGAAAAAATGTTTTTATGAATACTCACAAAGCATTTGAATACAAGGTATATTTTTAAATTATCAGTATAGGTACTATTACCTATTATGTTACTACTTACCTTAGATTTATGCGAATTGGAAAATACTATAACATGGCTGATACATGTCCTATTACCTAATAACTTATTTGGTTTAATTATATAAATTATATTCTATAAAACTTATACATAATATATACAAATATACTATATTATAAAGTATTAATCCTTTTATTAAATAAAAATAGTACAATAAATTATTCTTAGAAGTACCAAATATAAGGATAGACAATTATTATGATTATAATATTATTACAACGAAAACAATATTATTTTTATTGATGTCAAATTAAAACGGACTTATGGTATTTAAATTTTGTTAAAAATACTTTTAACAAGTATTCAGAATACATAAAAAATACTTTAGCACGTATTTTATTAGTAGTATTCAAACATACTTTACAAGACTGAATAGTTATATTTATAAATGTATGTACCCCCATGAATTTTTTGTTTTTGGAAGGGAAGGAAGGTCGTGCGAATTTTCAAATTGGGCGTGCGAATTCGTGCGAATAACGTGCTAAATGTCTGTATAGTTTTTTCATAGATTTTCCTTTGGGGGGAGGGGGGGGGCTGGCCAAACGTACGTACTTCTCCGTCTGTTGTTGGCTGCTCATGTTGCCTGAAACTGATGTTTAGTCGAAACATTGCTTATTTAACTTTGCTCTGTGGGCGCGCGTTTTAGGTATGACACGTGTATTTTTCGCGGTGTTTGTTGGTCGGTTAGGAAAACTCCTTTTCCGACTTGCTTCGCCAATCCTACCGGTCCCCACCATTTCGGTGTGAATCTGGCGTGAAAATTACAATGTGCTTTTGATAGGTGGTGTGCTTTGTATTAAACTACATCGCCCTTGCGGAACTTTCCCGGTGTCCCGATGTTCGCGCTCGGTTGTACCCCTAACTTTTTGCCTAGAACTTGTTGCTCCCGCACTACCCTCTCTTCCTGTGTTTTTCCGATACTGTCCGGTGTTGAACTTGATAGCGCCCAATCTCCGGGTCTCTTGCATTCCCTGCCGAGAACTAGGACCGCAGGTGGGAAGCCCGTCTGTTCGTTACACCTGTTCCGTATCGAAAATAAAATTGCGGGTAGTTTTGTGTCCCAGGATTTGTGGTTACCATCGACGAGCTGTGCGCGCAAACCTTTTTTCAAATCCTGATTTCGGCTTTCGACTGGGTTGGCCCTCGGATGGTAAATTGGAGTTGTCCAACCCTGTGTTCCCCAACGTTCTAACGCGTTTAACATTTCGTTCGACACAAATTGGGGGCCGTTATCACTGAGACACACGCGCGGGTAACCGAAACGTGAGAAGAACTCACGTTCTAGCGTTTCGATTATTGTTTTAGAGGTTGCTGTGCCTAGGGGGTAAGCCTCGGTCCACCTACTAAAACAGTCGGTTGCTTCCAGTATGTATGATTTTCCCTTACCGGAACGTGGTAATCCCACGTGAAGTCCCATCAAGTCGATACCGATAACTTCCCATGGTTGTCGGGGGGGGGGGGGGGGGGGGGGGGCTGTGCCGCCTGTCGTGAGACCGGCAACCATGTTTGCTTAGCATGTTTGTTGTAGCGTCCTCGGACTGCCACTTTCCTAGTATGGTTGCGGTGAGTGGTGTGTCGTCCCTAACGTGGATGTCGTGTATAGAGAAGATGTGGTCCCTTTTGAAGTCAACATTGGTCGTCGGCGTTGTGGGTGGGCCTATCAATTTTTCCTCAAGCAGGTCTTGGTCTATGGGGGTGCCGAGTACCGGATCCCGAGATAACAAATCGGGTGCTTCGTTTTGTTTTCCCGGGACGTGTAACTAACCGTACTAAAGTCTAAATTAGCTAGTTGTAGTGACCAATGTGTTAATTTAGAATTTTTGTCTTTAGCCCTGTGTAACTACGTTAGTTGACTGAGTTGTCGGTTAGGAGTTCGAAACGACGGATCTCAAGGTATGGACGAATTTTTCGATTGCCCAGATTTAGCTAGGCACTCGCGCTCGACCGCGGCGTACCGTGTTTGTGTCTCACTAAACTTTTTGCTTGCGTAGGACACTATGCGTCTTTCCTCCGGGCTGTCACCCCGTTGGAAAAAAACTGCACCGGCTCCAATCTCGCTTGCATCCGTTTTTAGACAAAACGGTTAACTATAGTCGGGTGGCGATAATTTCGGCGATGTGACTAGCGCGGTCTTAATTGATAAAAACGCGCGTTGTTTTGCATCTGACCACTTCCACTTTACTCCCTGTTTCAATAAATTTGTTAGGGGTGCTATGGCGTTCGCGTAGTTGTCCACGAACTGGCTGTACCAGTTGCACACTCCCAAAAATTTCCTTACGTCCTTAACCTTTTTTGGAACCGGAAAATTGTCTATGCAGACCAATTTTTCCGGTTGTTTTTGTATCCCTTCCGAGTCTACAATGTGCCCCAAAAATGAAATTTCGCGAAATCCAACTTTACATTTTTTTGTGTTGCACGTTAGTCCGAAACGTTTGAGAACCTTGTCTAAGTGGGCCTGGTGTTAGTACTCGTTCCTTGAAAATACTACTATATCATCTAGGTATACTTGTACGAACTCGTCCTGGTACTCTCTCATGACTTCATTCATGAGCCTCACGAACGTCATAGGACTATTTTTTAAACCGAAAGTGAGGACTCTAAATTGGTACAGACCTCTACGTGTCCGGAAAGCCGTGTATTTTCGTGCCTTTTCGTGAAGCGGTACTTGCCAGTACCCACTTCGCAAATCGAGTACACTGAAAATTTTTGCACCTCGCATTTGCTTAATCATTTTATTTAAATCGGGCATTGGGTATGCGTCTGACTCCGTCACGTCGTTAAGCCGCCTGTAGTCGACACAGAGACGGAATGAACCGTCTTTTTTCTTTGCCAAAACTACTGGTGCGGCCCACGGTGAGGTGCTTGGTTCCACGAGCCCTTGGAGTTCCATATCGCACACCATATTGTCGATAGCAGTTTGTTTCTGCTGTGGGTATGGATATGGTTTTAGCGCGATCGGTGTTGGATCTTAGAGCAAAATTTCGTGTTCCATTAATTTGGTACGTCCTACTTTTTCACTGAATACTACCGCGTATTTGTTTAATACTTCGGTGAGTTTCACGCGAGTTTCGGTGTCGTTTCCAAATTCTAATTGAGACAGGTCGGGGCTAGTGGTGGGTGGTTGAGACTTCCCTTTCCAGCATGCCGACGTTCGAATTTGCCTACCCATGTGTATTGTGCACGCGGCGTAATCACAAGAGACTTCGTTATCTACGAGAAAGTCATGTCCTAGTAACGCGTCGCAATACAAGTTGTCTAAAATAGTTGCTTCAAATTTGATATTAAGCGCCCCTATTCTAGCTTCGAATGTGGAGGTGCCACTGGTTGATGCCGTGTGACCGGGCATCGTTTGTGAATATCTAGCGATCACCGGCTGTACAAACAAGAACCACGCGTTCTCAGGGTCTTGCCCACACTCCTGAATGTATTCCTCCAGCCTAATCACGAGATCTGGCTACGATCCGGAGATGCTGATACCCCGGGCCGTGCATTCACTCCGTAACTCGGCCGTCGTCAACTGTTGTATCGTTTTACCAGTCATTTTGTATTACTACTTTTGACAGCGGTAATCCAAAAGTGGTCGATACACTGCTGAGAGGTCTAGTCGTGTAGAGTGAATTTAGAACAGGAAAGAAACTTCGGTGGATATACGTAGTTTTCTCGCGGCGTTACGGAAATACGTTTACCTATTTGTGTTCGCCGATGTGGGTCAGCTGGCGGCGGAGGCGCGTTTCCAAATATAGTGTAACTAGGTCAACGGCCTAAGCGGCGGCGGCTGAAACCTGTTTGTCTCGGCAGCGCGGGGCGGCAGCTTACGTAAAGACGGCGGTGATCGAAAACGGCGGTGTGCGGCGGCGGCTTACGACGACGACAGCGATACCGGTTTGTATGCTGTACCCGTAAACTGCGCTGTTATCTGCGGTAATGTCACGGGACGAAAGGCAAGTGTTCGGAGGGGTTGTGTTATATAACGCTATACTGCTCTAATCTTATAACTACTTCCCACAGCCGGTTCACGGTTATTCGCGGTCGCGACGGAATTCTCCTTACGTACTAGAATAGTTCTTACGTAATTCTAACTCGGGAATCCTAGCTAACTGGAAAACACAGACCTGGCTAAAATGACTTAATACTAATTGTTGAAGATTATAACTATCGACGTCGCCGCCGTTTTGACCGGTTTTCGAGTGCACGCGCAATCGGCCGTGATACCCGTGGACTTTGGTCGGACCAAAGTTTTTTTTTATTGTACGAGGATCAAAGTTCAAATACGAGAATTTTGAGAAGCTTGATACGAGATTTTGGCAATAGGTATCTGGCAACACTGTTTGGTCCTGACGACCGGTCAGCGGCGATTATCGCTATTGTTTGGCTGTGTCGCCAGTAATGTGCGGCGTTCGTCGTCCAGCCAGCCGTTAGTTATGCTTCGGGCCTGCATGACTGTTGTGCGCGTCTGTTGTTCCGCGTTCTCTGTTTAGTTCATTGAAGCTTCGTACAATGGAATACCACTTAACTGTTCCGTACTGTTGTTGTGCGCTGAAGTTCCACGGCCGTGTATTACGGTTCTCCGTTCTTGTCTTGAACGTCGCTGTTAGTTATGTAGCGTCCCAGCATACAGGAGGACAAACGACTGGTGTTGAGGTAGTTGGATTGGGTGTAATAAGTATAACAACTTAATTTGTGATTAATTTATTAGATATTTATTTGATTATTATGTAAATAAAACACTTTTACTGCACAAAATGATTTGGTTGCAAAATATTCTAAGTCCGAATAATTAAATTGGACTGGTGTCTGGCGTGAAGGTGCTTGTTCTGACTCTGGTGACTCACGCCTGAATTGGGTCTAATCGGGGCTCTCCTATATAGTCCAGATAGTCCTACTCTCTGCATTTCCTCTCCTATCGATAAGACACGTATGTGTCCATGGCCGAGTCGTGCAAAAGCGTACGCATGTATTATTTTAATATCGCAGTTTCCCACGCCCATGCGACCGGTCGGCCACATCCTGGTTATTCGCGACACGTAATCTCCATAACCCGACGACATTAATGTTATCTCTAGATACGCCTGCCAAGACTACGATTTCATATTTAATATTTCGTATATTTAATTCCAATTATGGTAATATTTTGGAAAGGCTAGAAGTTTGGCCTTCGATATAACTATTGAGGTCCTACACAATATAATTGGTTGGCGAAATCATACGCCCCAGGGTCACTTATACATATCTACGTGTATATGCGTGTTTAGATGTCTCAGCGGTACGTCAGTACATAGCAGTAACGACACTAATTATTGTTATTAAATCGGTAATCGTTGTACCGTGCCGCCAATAGTGAACAGCTGTACGTTGATGCTGGTGTTACGTCACGTCGTTCGATGGGTCTAATATATCATTGTCGCCTTCAACGTTGCCGAACGTGCTGATATCTGATACCCCTCCGCCGGAACGCTGTACGTTGATATCACGAAAGCCGCCGCCTCCGTAATCAAGTTCACGGTCGTATCACCTTGTATTTATTATTGTTAGTGTTTATCACGGCTATAGATACTATGGATGCGGGACGGCACATCAAAGCTGTATATCGAAAGCGGCGAGTATAGTTCTACCGGATTTCTAATAACACCTAGCGCTTCCAGTGAATAATAGTAGTAACTACATAAGAAACAATGGTTTTGAAATTGCGCGGGATGTAAAAATATATATTTTTTTAAATAATTCAACAATTATTTATTGTTATCCCTATATAGTGTATAGTGTGATGTGTGAATTTATTATCATTGTCTATGACTATTGTTTATTTAATTACATTTCCCTCTATATTGATGTACATTGTTCATTATAACCCATATATTCAGTATTGAGTAAATAGTTAAAATAAAAAATAAAAATGTCTCCTTGTTACGTACGAGAACCGCATGCAATTTCTAAAAACACATTTGGCATTCCAAAAGATGAGCAAGAAAAAAAAAGTGGGAAGAAGCTCTAGGAATTGTTTTTAAAAAATGGGATCGTATTTGCTCTAGTCATTTTAAAGAAGCAGATATAATTAGTACATGGAGTTCAGGCGAAGGTCACAGTAAATATACTGTTAGTGTTTATTACATAGATTAAAATCTGTATAAATTGTAAATTAATGAATTGTGTACATTATTTATTAATAAGATATGTCTGAAACGACTAAGATTAAAATCTGGAGCAGTACCAGTCATGGGCTCTAGAACAACAACAGCACTTAATCATACTCAATCTGTAGAGGTTTGTAATTTTATTGTATAGAATTTAAACCTTAAAGCTTAAAGTTACCACACATAATACAATCTACATAAATATATTATTGTATGATTCTGTAGATTTTTTGAATCTTGTAATACAAGCCAACATTCATCGTCGATAGAACAGCCTAATAATATTTCATCTTCAGTAGTTTTAAGTGACAAATTGCAGGAGCCCGTGCCCAAAAGAATAAAGGTTATATTACATTTATTGGGTCTATTGGACTAAAATTATAAATAATAATAACTTTTAAACAATATCATTATGATATTTATTAATTCTCTTTTAGATATTAAAAAAATAATGTTTTTCAGATTGAACCATTGAATGTTCCTTTAAGTTTGACATTATATCAAAGTGTTTTCAATAATATGAACTTAATAAATATTCCACATAAATGGCAAGCAAATGTAGAGATAATAAAAAATGCATACATAATTGTTTTCCATAAATTAAGCTCGTTTCAAAATAATTTTACCAGATTCATTGAAAATAACTTATCATAACTAATGGTATTTATTTAAAAGCATTTAATTAGAATGTTTTTGTAAGATTAAATATTTTTATGTTAAACTAATAATTATAGATTCAAAAATCATTTTACATTTGAATAACAAAGAGGTAATCCCAATAGAAATTGGAATAGAACTTAACAATGGAAAAAACTTTGAAGATATTGCAAAAATTTTTAACATGTTGGACAATGCTAAATACTGCAAAGAAGCAATATCATCTCTTAAATATAACTCCAATAAATCATCATTTGGTTCCAATTTAATAGATTGTAATGGTCAATGGAGACACATTAAATGTTTAACTATTTTAAAAAATGATGACAAGTAAATTTTCATAAAATTTTAATTTATAATTTTTCAATGTTATAATGTACAATTGTTTTATATATATATATATATATATATATATATATATATATAGTTTCAATGATAAATGTGTGTGGTGCCAAAGATAAAAAAAAACAAACTAGGCTTTTAAAAGAGAAAATTACTAGAGTATATTTTTCTCCCAGTAAAAAAAAATCACTGCTGAGAATTCATAAAACTGTAAGTAAGGTGAAAAAGAGATTTTCCCGTGCTATACAAACAAAATTAACAGATTAGAGAATAAGCTGAATGAAATAAAAGATAAAATAAAAAATATAAATTAAGATAATCTTGATAAACTTTTAGAAAAATAAGAAATTTCTCAAGGACAAGTTAGTAGTATATATTTGTATGTTCACAGCCAGCTTTTCCACGGTAAAAGGGGCAACGGTAACGGTTTTTTCAAGGGGAAAATTCTCCCTTGGAGCACACTGATTTACCGCGTAACACAATACGGTGATTACACAAGATTGTCCACCTATTTGCCCCTTACACAAAAATATTTACCGTATCAACTATTTTTCCCCGTTTTTTTTAAATTTTTTCAATCAAATATCGCTAATTTTTATAAAAATTACAGGGAGATTGTTTTTATGTTTTTAATCACGTTGGTTACACTGTTCTAGTTTTTAAAAATTTATATATTTAATTTCTACTATTTAGTTGCAAGTTAATAATTTTACATTTAGTTACTGCTGATCCGTCGTGTATTCGAGTTGTGTTTTTTCAAGTTATTATTTCAATTAATTAAAGAAATGAATTTACCAAAACTTTCAAGCGATTTTCAATCATTAGTTCATCGTATACGAAATAATTCAGTTCCAACCCATCCAGGATATACTTCAATTTATTCAAGATTAAGATCTTTCGAACATTTTCCTTTAAATTGTTTTCAAAATAAATATGCTCTAGCTGAATGTGGGTTAAAATATACAGGAGTAGAAGATATCGTCGAATGCTTTTGCTGTGGACTTATTCTTTATCATTGGAAACGAGAAGATGACGTTTGGATTGAACATTGCAGATATAATCCAAAGTGTATATATGTATTATTAATGAAGGGAAATCAATTTGTTCAAAAAGTGTTAAGTAAATATTGTAACAATGAATATATTTGTAATTGTGAAACTAGGTCATACGATACCGTTTGCTAAATCATGTTCTTTCATTATATGTTGTAATAAATAAAAAAAATATTATAAACAACTTATATGTGTTAGTTTTTAATCCAAAATGTCGAGTTAAGTGTCGCGCTTACTCGTGTCTACTTTTTGAAACTCTACGTGACGGATCCTTCCTCAAATCACTGGTAAACAAAAATTTTTAACGAGCTAGTAAGTAAACACACCATAATATACTAATATAGTTCGCCTTATATAACTACGCGCCCAGCGCGGCGCGTCTTATCTTATCTTCGACCCGCGCGTCGGTGCTTCTCCACCTTATCTCGGGTACACGCACACGCCACTAATTAAGCAAAACGGACCCATACACTCAATATAGAAACTCATATCTATAGCTATACCACACGCAACACCCAAATATGGCCTCAAAGAAAACCGTACCACCGATAAAAATAAGAATACCACGGAATCAATCAAATAATGATGATCCGCTTCATTCCCCTCTTACACCTCCTACAAAAATAAGAAAAAACAATTCTCCGGACAACCAAACGAAAATATTCTCGTCACCAAATCGCTACTCTGTACTCAATGATCCAAGCTCCTTTGATTTCAATAACTCTGAAAACGCCGACATCACAGACAATATCCCTGATAATACAGTAATCAACAACGGCTCCACAGACCATATATCAATGTTCTCGTCTGACGAAACTTCAGAAAAAACTAAAATACCCCCCATTTTCATCTCAAATCATAATCTTGATTTCAACCTTCTATGCAAGACTCTCGTCGACATTGTCGGCGAAAATGGATTTCTCTGCAAATCTACTCAAAAAAACGTCAAAGTGCAAGCCAACTCCTCAGATAACTACCGTCAAATTATTAAATTTCTTAATACCCAACAAAACGCTCAATTTCACACCTACCAACTCCAAAGTGAAAAACCTTTCAGAGTAGTAATCAGAAACATCCACCCCTCCACATCCTGTGATGATATAAAATCCGCGTTGGAAAACTTTAATTTATCAGTCATCCAAGTGGTGAACGTTTTGCAACGGCAAACAAAGATACCTCTTCCCCTGTTCTTCGTAGACCTGGTTAAAGACGATAACTCAAAAACGATTTTCGATATCACTTCAATTCTCCATACCAAGATCAAGGTTGAAGAGCCTCACAAGCGCCGAGACCTTGTTCAGTGCCAAAATTGCCAAGATTATGGACACACGCGCTCATATTGTAACCATTTTCCACGCTGTGTTCGCTGTGGCAAAAATCACCTTTCATCCCAGTGTGACAAACCAAATGACGTCCCGCCAACCTGCGCGCTGTGCCAAGGAAACCATCCCGCCAACTACCGTGGCTGTCAAATCCACAAGCAACTACAAAAGAATCGCAAGTTCACCTCAACACCAACCCCCCAAAATGTACACCCTCTCACACAAGAAACCTGCCCACAGGTGACCTCCTCGTTACCTCGCTCAACCAAAATTCAATCTAGTATATCTTACTCCCAAGCCACATCGGGTGGTAAACCAAACCCCTCGACTTCTTCCCCAGACGACTCCACCAATATCAACTCCGCTCTTAATGCCTTCATATCGGAAATTAAATCTTTAATAAACCCTCTCCTATCACTGCTCACTACACGAGGACTCCCGGGTTTTGGTGCCTTTAGGCTACAACCGCGGACCTTCCGTTAGCGCTGTGCGCTAGTCAAGAGCCGCGGAGGTTCACGGTCGATGACCCCCGGAGCTACCCGGGGGGGCGATCGGCCGCGTGTCGTCGATGGACCACAAGCCCCGCACGGAACGCCCGTTCCCACCGAAGTCGGGAGAACGGCGTACCGTTGGTTGAGGCGTTCACGTGCCTTTCACCGCCCTGGTCAGGCCGCGAGCTATCCTCATCGCTTCCCGTTTTTGATTACGGGCAACCTCCGGTGCTTATAGTCCCACCGGTAGACTGGGTGAGCGCTAAGGAGTAATCTCACTCGGCAGCCTTCCCCTAGACCCAGCGTTGGTCTTTTAACCACACAGTAGCTCCAGCTACAGCCACTCCGAAACCAAACCGCCAACGACCGCGACCCGGCCGAGACCGGAGCGCGACCGCCGTGTGGGGGCACGTCACCAATTTCTCAGCGCCGCGGGGCTCCCCCACATCCCGAAGTACCACTCTCGCTCCCTTTCGGAAAGCGCATCAGTGGTGGGATGCCCGGGCCGAGCTTCGTCGGCACTAAGCCTCAGCTGTGATCCTACCGAGATTTGGGCCGTGTACCACGGGTTCACGGTGGACCCTTACCGGGCAGCGCTCGCCGCCGGCGCGGTGGCCGCGACCCCCGAGTTAGAGGCTCGGAAGCCTGCGCCACGCCTCCCGGAGGCATCACCGAGGTGATCGACCCGCTCTTCATGGGGTCGCGGTCAGAACCCCGTCGACGCCCTAGACCCCGAAGGTTTCGGTGCGTCCGCGTCCCAGGCGCCGGCCCCGGCTGGCCATTCCCTTTTAGTCGCCTTTTACGACAAGCAGGGAGTACTGAGGTCGTATTCTGTCCTCGGCCCCGACCCCAGGGCCCTAACTCCTCGTCGTCCCTTGACGCGTGAGCACGCCCCAACCAGGACGCACTCGAGCGTGACCCGCCGCTTGTGCCTCTTGCGCCGTGCGTACTCACCCGGGTCACCCCGAGTCTGTGCCATACACCATTTGCCGGTGTGGCAGCGTCCTGACCTATTAAGAAGGTCTTCTCAAGTTTTCTTTGTTTTACGGTCTATCTATCGTCCCTGTATCTTAAACTGTTTTGCGCAAAAGTCCTTAATCCTTCGTATGTCCTCCGGTTCTTAAGGAACGCCCCGTCTTCTGGTGGCCATCCCACACCTTCTTCGTGCAAAGTAGCTTTTAATATTTTTCTATGTGCTAGCGTCCTTCTACATTTTAGGAGTACGTGTGCCACCGTCTCCGCACCTCCTATCGAGCAACTGCAGTTTGGACTGTTGACTAGTCTGAATCTGTGTAACTGCGCACGGAAGTCACCGTGCCCAGTCAGCATTTGTGACGTGTAATGGTCCAGTTTAAGGGGGAGGATATACCGTCTACCCACGTTCGGTATCATTTTCTTCGTCCACTCGCCCTTGTCAGTTGCGTCATATCGAGTTGCCACTCGGTCATGAGGTTACCAACCGCCATCTCATATTCGGCCAGAGTACATTTTCCTTGCCTATGCTCGTACTTGTGGACGACTCTTCTGACCTCTAGGTCCAGCGGGAGGGCTCCCGCTACCACCGAGAGGCAGTTAGTCGAGGCTGTCTTGTAGCAGCTGGTGATAGCTAGGAGCGGTGCTCTCTGCATACTGCTAAGTAGCTTAATTCCCTTCTGTAGGTAGCATCCGGGCATCCATATCCGAGCCGCGTAAGTGATCCTAGGCAGGTAGACGGCCTCGTATATAATTTTGGCTGCATCACGGCCCATGCCCCAGTTTGCTGATGTCATGCACCTAAGCCTCGTGTACAGGTTTTTTGATTTGTCCTTTAAGTATTGTATATGGTGGCAGTAGCTCCGCCGAGGATCCAATATTACCCCAAGGTACCTGACCGTGTCGCTAGCATGAATTCTTGGGTCGCCAGCATTGGAACCGAAACCCACCGAGTACGTAGGCTTTAAGCCGCCTTTTAGTGATAGTAGCTGGCTCTTCGTGGGGGAGAAGGTTAGGCTGAACCTCTCCGCCCATGCCTTTAGTGCATCCATGTATTTCTCGATTCGCCCAAAGGCCGTGTGTGGTCTCGCAGCCCCGACGAGGAGCGCAATGTCGTCCGCATATAGAGTCATGGATGCCGTGTCGTCCAGACGAAGTTCGCTCAAGCCAGTCATAGCAGCCTTCCACAGTGTTGGGCCTAGCTGTGACCCCTGCGGGCATCCGCGCTGGAGTTGTTTTTCGTACTCCTGGTTTTCAAGCCTAAGCCTTACCGTTCTGTTTGTTAGGTAGCTATTGGTAATGTTTAAGGTTCGACTGGAGGCACCCATCTCTTCGAGCCTTGACAGCACCGGCCGCCATCCAACGTTGTCGAAAGCTCCGGTGATGTCTAAAAACGCACCGAACACGTATCGGCACTTGGACGCATCTACCCACTCGTTTACCTCCGTCAGCGCGGTTATTGTTGACTTTCCCGGCACGTAGCCGTGTTGCTGTCTGTGTTCATTTAACCCTTTCCAGCCAAATGATAACTTTAGGAATCACGTACTTTTACGATTTATTATTATTTTTCAAAGACCTATTAATTATTATACTCTATGTTAAATCATAAGACTTTTTGTACTCATTATAATGGTAACACTGGTTTTAGTCGTTGCTGACTGTTTATCAATTTAATAGCAATTGTTTATGTTCTAATCGTGAAACACGTTGTAGCAGAAACACATCGATTTATATCTTGTTATACGGTAAGTAAAATTGTATTATTGACTAAAAAAAAAATATTTTCGATTAGGAAATTAGTTTTTCTAACTAAATAACTTGATATTATTTGTGAATGTATTTCAATTGATTTACAGTGGCTTCGTAAAGGACATGATTCCGTCAGTAATCATCGGGATATAAATATTAATTGGATAATTATTGTTGTTTACCATGCATTCCCAGTGATTATTTTAGGAATCATGTAACATTTAATTAGTAATTGTTACAAAATATTTAATTTTTCAGTTTTTAGCTTATATATTTTTAAATAATGAACCGTGGGTTAAATGATGATGATATTGTAAACCTTTTAAATGGGGATGCATCTGGCATTGAAGAATTCGACGAGGGTGAAGACATTAACTATGAAAATTTAGATGAAATATTGTCAACAATTTCAAATGAATCTGATGTAATTTTATATTTATAACAAAATATTTTATGTAAAATATAATCAATGATTATTATTGACAGGTTAACAATAATGTAGAACTTTCCATCGATGAAAACCTAGATGAAGTTATACCAAATAATTTAGATTTATTAGAACAAATATTAAATATTTATGAAATTGAAGATTTTGAATTATCTGAAACTGATCATTTAGATGATCAAATTATTCAAATACCCGTAAGTGGGAAAAGGTAAAATATTGTATAAAAAGCTATACTACAAACACATGCAGTAAGTGTAAATTACATTTATGTTCAAAGGTAGACAAAATGTGTTTCATTGCTTTTCATAAAAAATTGTAACTTTTTGTGATAATTATTATACTTAATCATCAAGACTGATAAAAGTGATTTAAATATTCCTATGTTAATTATTATATTATTAAAATGTTTACACATTTGTTTTGTTTTATTATATTTTGTATTATTACATTGTGTTTTATTTTATAATTTGTTTTAAACTGTTAATTATTTATCAGTATTCCTAAAAATGTTTCTGACAAAGTGTTTACATTCTGTTTAAAGTTTTTTTTTTATTTGCTATTGATATTTTTATATATTTGTTTTGTTTTATTACATCATATACTATGTTTTATTTTAAAATTTGTTTTAATTAATTATTAAAAATAATAATTAATTGTTCAGTTATGTATTTGTATTTCTAAAAAAATAAAGGATATTGGAATTATAGAACTTTTATTTCATGCGAGTTGTAAAAGCCCAATGATGACTTTAAGAATCATACCTGTATTTCTCAGGTAAGTTGATGAAAAATTTTGGCACAGTTTACATATAAGTCTTTTATGACCATCTTTTGTCATTTGACTTCCACAAAGTTTCCATAAATCCTTAATCCAACAATAATGACCTTTATTCTTATTATCCTTTCTTAAATACATCAAATCTATATGATTGGTTTTTTCTATAATAGTTACTTCTAAAGGTACAATTACTTTTTTATCTAAACAATAAATATTAATAGAAATATCTTTTGTTCTTTTAACAAATTTTGGAACGTCTGTGGTTTTTACTGGAAATTCAATACCTTTTAATGCATTATCAAATTCATTTTCAAAAGGAATATATTTAGTTACTCTTTGCGCATTTTTTTTTAGCAGGATGTAAAGCAGAGAGTATTGCCCAAAGAAAACATTTATCATCTTTATTTTTAACATTGATAATAGCTTTTTTATCTCCAATATGTTTAGGTAATGGAATATATGAAGAACCCTTAAAAGGAACATATTTATTTATATTTATTCCCAAACTTAAAATTTGATGAAGTCTCCATTGAGAATCTTTCATTTCAAACTCTTCAATTTCATTTACAATTTTAATTTTTTCATTTGTATAATAATCATTTAAGTCAGAATTTGTAGTTAAAATTTTATTTGTTGTTTTAAAATTACATTCTTTATATTCCATATTTTCTTCATTAGTACCTCTCTTATATATAGCAAGAAATATAATATTAACTTTTAAATTTTTCTTCTTTAATGCATGTTTAAGTTGTCCTATTACTGAATTATCTAAACGATTTAAAAACACTTGAACATCTTTAATACCCATATTATTTTTAATAACATAAGTTTTTAATCTACTTTGAAATGCTGTTTCTTCATTTTTTAAAATAGGGCGAATCGTGTTGTTCTTTTCAAACATTTTTGCACTAAAATTGAAAACTCTATGTGGTTTGGGTATTATCTCTTTTTTTGTTCTTATTTGTTTGTTATTTGTTTTTGGTATTTTCTCTTTTTTTGTCTTATTTGTTTTGTTGTTCTACCTTTGTATGTTTTATTAAACTTAGGTTTAATTGTTTGATCTACATCATTTGTTTGATGACGAATAGATTTCAAATGTCTAGACCAATTTTTGTAAGTAACTGTTAAGTTACATTTATCACAAGTTTTGTTAGGATATGTTTTTTTGTTATCCATTTTATTAATATTAACATTTCCTTTAACTAAGGAATCAATTTTATTTAAACTTTCCATTCTTTATTATAGAGGATATTATTTTTTTTTTTAGAAATTATTCTATTAAAAATACATTTTTTAAAAACAGATAAGAGTTGACCTACTTACTATCCCACCTCTCGTCTGTTGTATTATAGATATCACTTCCTTTAACTCATGTCATTTAAAAACAATGTGAGAAATAGAAAAATAGTCGATTTATTTAATTTAATATTATTTTAATATTAAGATCCCATAAAAAATTTACACATTTTAATATTTCCTAAATCTTGAACAACCTTAACATCTTCTAGAAAACGATGTCTATAATTACCTGTTGTAATTATCATATCATTGGCTATTCTACAAAGTTCTAACCAACTTGGTGAATGTAATAGTTTAGAAATATAAGGATTTCTAGTATTATCATCTTCTTGATCAATAATGAAAATATTTCCATAAATTGGAATTTTATGTAAATTATATTTAATTATTTCAGTATTATCATGATATTCAATAGCACAAAATTCAACATATAAATTATCTTTTTTTGAAAATTTTTTCATATATTTTTTTATATCATTTTTCATTAATTTCAAATAATTATATTTGTTTTGTTTTTCTTGATTAATTGGTAATCCTTTGTATGTTTTATTATATCTAAAAGGTACAATTGTTTGATCTATATCATTTGATTGATGACGAATAGTTTTCAAATGAGCAGCCCAATTTTTGCTATCAACTGTTAAGTTACATTTATCACAAATTTTGGGAGGATATGTTTTTTTGTTATTCATTTTATTATTATCAATTTCTTTAACTAAGGGTTCAGTAATATTTAATATATTCATTTTATTATTGTTATCAATTTCTTTAACTAAGGGTTCAGTAATATTTAATATATTTAATAGAATAATTTCGATTAAAAATAACAATTCATAATATCTGGAGACAATAATATAGAAAATTTATTAGAATTTATGGAATTTTATAAAAAAAAAAACATTGATCCTCTACGGGTTAATGTTAATAAATTACATAATTTTATAGAATTTTTAAATAACAATTAAAATTTTGTTTTTTGCATTTCTTCGTTATAAAAACTCCCTTCAACCTCTTCATTATTTAAATCTATAATTTTATAGGTTATAGGATTTGTGTTTAAAATTTCATTAACTATAAATATTTCTGTTGTCCAATTATTACTATATTTATTAGCAAATGTTTTTTTATATGCTTTTATTCTGACTCTATCACCCACGCTAAATTTTATTTTTAATTTAGGTTTGTGTTTTGTATAAAATAATTTGCGTAGAACAAGGTCTTCATTAGATTTATTTACTTAACAAGGTTTCATACCAATAGATCTATGTATATCATCAAAATTATATTCATCTATTAAAGATTGTAAAATGTTAAACCATTTTTTAGATTTTTGCATTTCAAATTTTATTCTCATTTTTCCGTTTAATGTTCTATTAAATCGCTCAATAATTGCAGATTTTTCTTCGTTTTGAGTATGATACATATGAATATTATATTTTTCCAAAGTTTGTTTAAAATGTTTATTTACAAACTCCAAGCCTTTATCTACATGTAGTAATTTTGGTGGTTGATGTTTTTGTGATTTAGCTTGTTTTATTATTTTTTCAAATGTTTTTGAAACACTAATACCATCTTTATTTTTGAGTGGTAATGCCCATACAAATTTTGAAAAAGTATCTATAACAGTAATTATATAACAATAACCTTTATTTTCATTTGAATAATTTCTCATTATAACTAAATCAGCAGCCCATAGATCATCAATACCTTTAGTGATAATCCTTCTTTTAGGAAATCTTAATCTGACTGGTTTATGAAGTTCTTTAGCTAATAAAAATTTGTCTGTATTATTTGAAATATTTTGATTTATAGATTTATTGGTGACGGGTTGTTCAATTTCAGATGATGTTGTAAATTTACTTTTATTTGTTTTACAATCCAAACATTTTGTTGAAATTCTCCATCGACCATTAACTGTTTGCATTTTAATAGGATTTAAATTTTTTGTTCTTTTTTTACATTTAAGACAATGTATAGTTTGTAATAATTCATCGCTCATTTTATATTGCAAAAAAATTTTTTTTTGATTTTTCCAAAAATCTTTGGAAATAATTTTAGACTATCAGACTACGAGGGGGACTTAAAGAGAATTAAAATTAAAAATGTTTAAAGCAAAAATGAACTTTCTAACATAAATATTACCGGAGTTATACTTAAATCAAAAATATGAAGTGAGGGGTAAACTTTTAGTATATAGTGTAGATAAGTATAATAAATAATATCTGTGCTGTTCCGACTTGATAATATCAATTATTAAATGAATTATCAGACTTTAAAATATTTAATAATAATAATAATAACAAATATTTTCAATTGAAAAAAAAAATCTGAAAAAAAATGCAAAAAATCGGTAAAATCATTCCCAGCTTTACAGATACCCGTTATGAAAAAAGGAGGCCGGAACTCTTTTACAGATATCTGTAAAGCTATCGTGGGAGGGAGAAATTATCCAAGTGTTGTTGATCGTCAACTACAGTTTTTCAGTAGAACTAGATAGGTGGGCGCCTACACCTATCAAATTTACTGTAAACGTCTTCAAAGCATGATTAAATTAGCAGGAGAATATGCGGTGCCACACATTCCCCACTAATTACGATCTTACTAAGAACACATTTAAAACAAACGCATTAACTGACCAGGCTACAACACTTGGACATGTATAAATGATATTTAAACACTATTTAAATAATTCGATAAATAAAAACCTCATAATATATATATATATATATATATATATGTATATATGATAAGATATTCAATACCGGATGTTAAAAAAAAATAATCAGTCTAGCTACACAAACGTTGATATATTATATATTATTATTATTATACGTAATTATTCATCTTATACTTATACAGTTATACGTAATTATTCAACGTAGTTATGTTGTTTTTTCATTACCTACTAATTTGATCATCGAATGTAAACATGAAAATAAACAATGTCTACGTGAAAATGGTAAATATGATAGTGATAGTGATTATAATGAATATAATATATTTAACCTGGTATTATCTCAAATCGAACTACGTAAAAAACAGTGTGAAGAATATGAACATGAAATCAAGAAACTTAAGAAACTTAAGAATATGCTTTATTTCCGCAATGTGACAATAAAGATAATAGAACAACGTGAACATGAACGTGAACGTGAACGTAAAAATCAATAACGACAACGTAAAAACACAAAACGTCGACGTGAACATAATTAATTATATAAAAAGTTGCCCTTCAGATCTGCAGGGCAACTTTTCATATGAAAATCAACAACGACAACGTGAATATAATTAATTGATTTACATAGTTATGTTGTCATGCTTAAATGTATGTTTTAATGTTTCGATGTTTAAAAATTTTTATTTTTATTATAATAAATAATAGAAATGGAAAATTTTAAAGCATCTTTAAATAAATGCGGCAACACTCAATATGATTTTGTAAAATTAGATACATTAGAACAAGGAAAAAAATATGAGGTGACTTTTTTCGAATATTTTGATACAGAGCATGGTAAAACAATAACTGTTGTATTAGATAATAAAATTAGAGTATTTTTACCAAATAGATATTTAGATAATGATGAAATGACAGATGAAAATATATCGTTATATAAAAATTCGAAAACAAAATTTAATCTTATTTATAAAGGAATGAAAAAATTAAACAAAGGAAAATCAATGCATTTGATTGATTTTGAATAAATTAGAAAAAAAAATATATAAACTTTTATAAATGGTATTTATAAAAGTAAAAAAAAATGGTTATATTCATTTACCACAACCAGAATTCAATGATAATAATAAATTCAAAATAGGTCTCGAATCAATGTATTTAAAAAGTTTAAATTTGATTAATATTGAATCAGATTGTAAAATAGAAATTGAACATAGAGAAATATATATAAAAAAAGGTATATATAGCATTTCATATTTAAATAAATTAATTGAACCGGTATTCTTATCTTATAATAATAAAAAAATTCAAATTGAATCTCCTTGTTATTATAAATTAGATGAAAAATTTAAAAAAAATTTAGGATTTGAAAATACAGAATTTGATTTTTCATTAGTTGGTAATACTTTAATGTATTGTCCTACTTCTGAAGAAAAATATATAAATATAGATCAAGAATGTATAATTAGATTAGGTAGAAATGGTGAAATACCGAAGATTGAAATTCCAATAGGAATATACACAATAAATGAAATTGAAAATTTAATGAATTGTTATGATTTTCCTAAAATAAGTCTTGAATTAATTGATGATTTTTTAAATATTACAGCCTCAATCGGTCTAAGTTTTGATGAATATTTATCAAATTGTTTAGGTTTTGATTATATGGGATATTTAATCCCTATAAATAGGGTATGGCCTGATTCATGGAAACTAGGTCCTGATATTGAATATACAATAACAGGATCAAACAAACCAATTTTTTATACACAATGTTTTTTAAAAAATATAAACGGTGTTATATTTAGCCAAACAAAAAAATCTGATAAAATATATAAAACTAAAATTAAAGGTAACTATTCAATTGATAAATTGAATAGTATATTACCTTCAAATATCAAATTACTAAATGATAATAATTTTATTAAATTAACTTCAAAAAATACTTGTTTGATAGACGAAAATTTAAAATTAAGTTTAGGGATTGATAATAATTTTTTATATAAACATGTAGGAGATTCTGAAAAATTAGATAATAATATAAATAAACAATTATTAGAAGTACATTGCAACATAATTGAAAAGTCTGTTTCATCTATTGATGAAAAAGTTATCGAAGAGGAACTTTTGTTTGTTTTTTATTATGATTCAAATAATCCTTTTATAAGATGTAATCCAATAATGTACAGACAAGTAAATGTAAGAACAATTCAAAAGATAAAAATATATATTCTTGATCAAAATGGTGATATTGTTAATTTTGGTGATGATTTTATTGTTTATCTTGATCTAATTGAAGAAAAACAAAATAAATATTAAAATTATTTTTCAATAGAAAGAAAGGGCTGGCTGTATTGGACCCACCCACCCCTCATTTCCTACTAAAAAAAACAAAATAAATATTAAAATTATTTTTCAATAGAAATATTTCTATTGAAAACACAAAAATTTATTCCAGAAAGAGGTGGAGTACTATTATTGTTGTCAGAAAGACATGAAAATAATTCTCTTAAAAGAAGTGTAAATCTATTATCTAATTTAATTAGTAAAAGATTCTTCAATTGTTCCTTTTTCAATATCAAATAAAAATTCATCATTTCTAACGAAAAATACATAGCAAATTGTACTTTTAGGTAAATCTTCATTGAAATCCACATGTAAAATAATATTTTGTTTAGTTGCAGAAATATTTGTTGGTTGTCTAGTCATGTTTACAAGATATATTGTTCTAAATGTTTTAAAATCGTTTGGATCATTATACATCAAAGGAAGTTCTTGATGAGTTTTATGAAAAGTTTTTTTATAATCCATCAAACTATCATAAGCCTCACAATATTTTTCATTCTTAAAATCTAGATCTTGAGTTTCTTCAGGATAACGTCTTCTATTTATTTCAAACCTAAAATTTTTCACATTACAATGATCAAATTCACAAGGATCATGTTCTTGAGTATTTAACTTGTTTGTTTGAAATACCACACCCGCAAACAAAGGACTATTAAGACTTCGATATTGAGTTGTTAAATCGAGTTTTATGGTTTTTCCTGATATATTTCTTTCTTCAATACATTGCCATGATTTAAAATTAAAAATATATTTTTTTTCTTGAGAAATTGTTTTTAAATCATTTAACAATAAAACTTTATACATAGGATTGAATTCTAAAATTGGAATTCTAAGTGTAAATTCATCAATAATAATTTTTTCATCTTCTGTTCCTATAACAACTTTTTTTAACAATGCATCATCATCTATATTTCTCGTAAAAATTATTTCCATATCACCTTGGAAAACAGGATATATTTGGTCTTTAAACCATCCTAATCCGAATTGTGATAATTTACCCATAACATTAAAACGACCTCCACCTTTATATTTGCTTGAAAATCCTGAGTTTGGTAATTGGTTCGTTTGGATCCACAGAAAAATCTAACACACCATTAATTGTACTAGCAACTCCTGAATTTTCGATTTCATCCAAGACTTTACCATGTTTTTTAACTTCAATTCTAGTAAATAAAAATGCAGGAAAATTATCAATTAGTTGTATTTTTGATTCTTTAGGATAATCTTTTCCATCTTTTTGCAAATATCTACCATAAATATAAAACTTTGCATCTTTAATGCTCAGAAAATCATCCATATTATCTATTCTAAAAATTGTAGTTTTATTAGGTGTATTAAGTTGTGAATTATTCAAAGGTAAAAAAGTTTTATATTGAGATCTTTCAATATATTGATCGTATTTTTTAAAAATATTATACATTATTATTTATAATAGCAAATATATATATTTTTTTTATATAAATGGATAAATTAATGGTAAAAAAATATATTGAAGATGATAGTAAAGAAAAATCTTTATTTGAAATACCTTCACGAGTTTTAGTGGTAGGAGCATCTGGCTGTGGTAAAACAACTTTGTTGTATAATATGATTATAAGTTATTGGATTCCATATAAAAATCTATATATTTTTACAAAAAATATTGATCAGCCAGTTTATAAAAAATTAAAAAAAATATTTGATGGAATATCTTCTATAAACATTCATTTTTCTGATGGTGATATAATATCTGTTGATGATTGTGAACCTAATAGTGTAGTGGTTATTGATGATTTTCTTTTAGAAGATCAAAAGTTGAAATGGAATATTTTATAAGATCGAGATCAAAGAATATTAGTGTTATTTATTTAACACAAAGATATACTTCAGTAGATATAAAAACAATAAGAAATAATTTAACTGTTATAATTGTTTTTAATCAGTCAAATTATTATATTGAAAAAATATGGTCCGATTTTATTAGCAAAATTATACCATTAGACAAATTTAAAGACATTTTTAGAACTTATTGTAAAACATATGATAAAAAAAATAAAATTAAAGCATATGGTTTCATAACAATAGACAAAATAAAAAATTTTATCTATGACAATAAAGGTAATGATATTTTAAGTATTGATGAACGATGAAAATTATTTGTTATATAATAAATGGATATCAAACAAATTCAAAATGAATTAAAAAATAAAATTAAAAAAAATATAACATTTGAAGACCAAAACAATTCCAAGGTCGGAAATAACTTAGAAAACGAAACAGAAAAAATGAAACAATTAATTCATCTTAGACAAAATTTACAAAAAACTTTTAAAAAATCAGATTTAGAACAATCCGAAAAAAATTTAAATTTTATAAAAAAAGATGAAGATGAAGATGACAACAATAACGCGTCCCCTATTAGGGACACGTTGAATATACACCAAAAAATATCCAAAAAATAATTAATCTTAAAAAAAATTTACAAAATAACTATAGAAAAACAGTTTTAAACGATAAATATACATCAGAAGAAAAAGTAAAACATTATGAACAAATATTAAAAGCCTTATCAAATGTTGAATCATCTGTTAATGATGTTAAAGAGGTTGCTATTAAAACCGATAATGATATTCAAAAGATGATAATACCTACTCCTTATAAACCTCGTAATCCAGAATTATTACGATTAACAGAAGATCAAGATAATATGAAAACACCTAAAAGTTCTCCACTAATAACAACAAATAAATCTCCTATGCCTAAAAATATAATAATATTAGGTGAAAATGCGCAAAAATATTTACCAACTTTACCAAATGAAGCTAAAGGTGTTAATCCATTTGGAATATATTATATAAGTAAAACTGATGAATTCATGATCGGAAAATACCCTATAATATTTGACTTTGATGATATAATTTTAAATGGAAAAAAACATATACTAACCCCAGGTATGTGGAGATTATTAACTCATACAGATGTTACAAAATCAGAATTTTATACAAAAGAAGATTTTGAAAATTATGAAAAAATATTAATTGAAACAGATTCAATATACCAAAATAATGATATTAACACAGGAAAACCTAAATCAAGTGGAAGTGCTAAATATAATGAAATGATTAAACCTATTTGGGAAAAAATTAAACTAACATCAACAAAAACTAAAGAAAGTAAACCAAAAACATCAAAAAAAGATAAATCACCAACACTGAAAGAATCACAAAGTTTACCCAAAGGAGAAGGTTTAATAAAATATACAAATAATCCTATTGAATTTATTTATATTGATAATATAATAAAAATAATTGACAGACTATATTTTATATTAGCAGAAGAAATAGCGGGAAATTATGGTTTTCATAATGAAAAACTTGGTATTGTTCATTTGTTTAAACGAAACATGGAAACACTGATTGATACTCCCAAAAAAGGTGTTGAATATTTACTACAATCTTTGTTAAATTTACCAAAAGAAACAACAAATAAGTTAGAATATAATATTAAACAATTAATTGACAGACTACATGTTATATCATCTGCAGAAAGATCGGGAAAAAACACTTATCATGATGAAAAACTTGAAATTCTTAATTTTTGTATTAAAAAAATAGAAAAGATAATTGATATTCCCGTTAAAGGTGTAGAATACTTAATGTCGTATATTTCACATTTACCAAAGGATATTATAAAAGGTTCAGGGTTTTTTAATGATTTTTTAAATTGTTCAAATTTACCTCCGATACATTGGCCTGGATATAATTATATAGGACCATTTACAAATTTAGATGAAAATATTCCCCCGATTAACAAGTTAGACGAATATGCAAGAGAACATGATTATTTTTATAAAGATCATAAAGATACTAAAACAAGACATATCGCTGATAAAAATTTACAACAAAAAGCAATGGAAAGATTTTATGCTTCTGATAGTTCTTTGAATGAAAAAATTGCTGCTTTGACAACTGCAAATGTAATGAAAACAAAAAGATATTTAGGAATGAATTTAATATTTGAATAAAATTTAATATTTTGTATAATAAAATGCATTTTAAATTAACTGAAAACCATAAAAAAAAGTTGGCTGAAGCTCATAAAAAAAATTCTAATGCAACAATTCATATTGCTAGTGATAAAATATATAAAGGAGAAAATAAATATTATTTAGATCAAAATCAAATAGATAAATTAAAAAATGCCAAGAAAAAAAATTCTGGAGTAAGGTTGGAGATTACACCGAAGCAAATTAAAGGTGGATTTTTACCATTAATTTTACCTTTTGTAGAAGCTGCAGCAGTAGCTACTCCAGCTTTAATTGCATTGTATGATAGTTATAAAGATACTAAACATAAGAAAAAAATAGAAGAGGAAATAATTCGACACAATAAAGAAATGGAAAAAAATAAAGGTTCTGGATTGAAGACAAATAAAAAAAAAAAATCGAAAAAATGATTAATTTCGATATATCAACATTTAGAAAAAACATTAAAAATTATCCAGGTTGTTATACAACTTTTTGGAGTAAAATAAAAAACATAAATATCGAACCGTTAAGTAATTTTGATATAATAAAATTTGGAAATAATATAAAAAATTTTAGAGGTTGTTTCATGATAAATGAATTACCTGAAAAACCTTGGTTAAATGAATGTGGGATATTTAATTTAAATAATTCTACTCAAAATGGTTCTCATTGGGTTGCATGGAAAAAAATAAAAAATTATAAAATATATTTTGATTCATTTTCGAGTACTCCTCCTCCTGAAATTTTAAATTATTTAGGTGATGATAATCTGTGGTATAACAATGACAAGTTTCAAAACTATGATGATCCTCCTATATGTGGACATTTATGTTTAGAATTTATTGACAATTATAAAAAATTTATTTAAATATAATATATTAAGATATTTTTAATAGAAATATTTCTATTAAAAAATGATGATTATTTAGTTATATTCTAAGCAATTTGTGATCGGAATCTGTACCTCCCATGCCAAGACAACAAATTTTAATATTTCCTAAATCTTGAAAAACACAAATATCATTAAGATATTTGAATAAAAAAGTACCTGTTGTAATTATCATATCATTGGCTATCTTACAAATTTCGAGCCAAGTTGGTGATTCTAGTATTTTAGAAGCATAAGGCTTTCCATTTCCAGAAATATTGTGTCCATTATCGACGATTATAATATTTCCTTTAATAGGAATTGCATTTAGATTATATTTCATGATTTTAATATTTTTATTATTAGTAATATAGTATTCATATTAACAAAACTTAACTAATATTTTATTATTTAATATTGATTTTTCTATTTCATTTTGCATTTCATTTTCTTGTAATTTATTAAAATCTTTGATAGTTGTATCCATTGTTTTATTATACATTTCAATTCCTTTAACTAAGGTATTCAATTTCTTTTTAATAATTATAATATTTCAATTTTAATTATTAATATCATAAGTTTTGTAAAAAAAAAAAATATTTTAATAATTATTGCAATTCAATTTTTAATTATTAATAATATAAGTTTTGTAAAAAATATTTTAATTATTAATATCATAAGTTTTGCGAAAAATATTTTAATTATTATTGCATTTCAATTGTCTGATCTTTTTGCACATTGTTTTCTTTGTGATCTTTTACTGATAAAATAAAAGTGTGCCAGGAATGGTATATATATACTACTGTTGGCTATTCTTTGGCCGTTTACGTTGAGCTGGCATATTTTTAGGTATGTGGCTGTCATTTAGGAGTAGGTAAAGTCAGTCCTCCGCAGCAGGCTTTTTACCGCGGTGACCTTAGCTTTGCATGTCGAACTTGAGGCTTTATGTGGTAGCCGGCAGTTAGCACAAACCGCCATCTGTTTATTAGGGCATTCCCTACTGTCATGCGCCTCCGCGCAGTGTCTGCATGCCGGCTGAGCCTGATTGCACTTTAATGACGTGTGTCCATATTTCTGGCAGCGGTAGCACTGCGAGGTGGTCTTATATAGCTTGACTCTGCACCTTGTCATGCCCAAGAATACCGTCCTGTTTTCGAGCTTGGGTAGCACGCTTGCTGGCGTTTCGATTACCCAATGCGTGGTGCAACCATTTCTTGGTCCGAGCTTGTGCTTGACCATCATGGTATCTATGTCGGTCTGTGTTAAGCCGAGTTCTGGGTTCTGCACTAAAAGACCATCAGCTATCTCAGCTTCCGAGATGTCAGTATCCACGTCGTAAATTATAATTCTGGGCTGTCTTGGCCCTACCTCCTTCAGGTTTGGGACCTGCTTCAACACCTCCAACGTGACGGCATCATCCGGTATGATTATAAGGGTTTTGTCCCTTACCACGGTCTTAGCTCTTGGGTTTTTCAATTTACCCTTAACTTTGATCCAAAGGTCGGATTTGACCTTCGCGAGTGTCTCGCCTTCTGGTATGTCGACCGTAAACTTTGTTCCCGACTTCGTCTCTCGGCAGTTCTCCAGTGCCTTTTTGGTAAGCGTGTTTTTACTCTTCGTTTTTGGTTTCGGCTCTCCCTTGCCAACCGCAGTCTCCGCGTACGTGGCAGGTCGTACTACGGGATTCTCGCTTTTTGACATGTACTCTTTGCCTTCAAGTTTGGCCTTTAGCTCAGCGTTCTCGTTTTTAAGAGCCGCGATCTCATCGCATTTCCCGGAGAGGGACTTGGTGAAATTCTCCAAGATCCCGTTAAGTTCAGTCGTGCTGACCTGCGTTATGCCCCTAAGACGGCTGTTTTCTAAGCATACGTCTGTGAAAAGAGCCCTAATAGCTAAACCGAAGTCTTTAAACCTCATAATAATATAAACAACCCGGCTTTTTCCAACAAAATTGAACAATTTTTGCTTTCCCCCTTGCAAATGACTCTACCCCCTAAAGCGTTCTCTCCTGCAGAAGTCCAACATTGCATTGACACATTCCCTAAAAGGAAGGCGCCCGGTTTCGATCTCATAACCTACGAAGTAGCCAAACATCTCCCAAGGAAAACGCTAATACTTCTTACGTACATTTTTAATTCAATTATTCGTCTATCCTATTTCCCACTTCAGTGGAAATTCTCTATCATTATAGTCATTCCCAAACCTGGTAAGCCCCCCGACATTCCTTCTTCATACAGACCTATAAGTCTTCTACCTTTCTTCTCGAAGGTACTTGAAAAGCTAGTGCTCAAACAAATTAGTCCGATCATAAATAACTCTAAAACTATACCCAACTCGCAATTCGGTTTTCGAAACCGTCATTCCACAATACACCAAGTGAATCGTATAACTGACACAATCGCCTCAGCTCTAGAAAAAAAACAATACTGTAACGCTGTCTTCCTCGATGTCGCTCAGGCTTTCGACAGGGTATGGCACTCTGGTCTCCTATATAAATTAAAAAAAATCCTCCCACCAGCCTTCTATCTATTTTTTAAATCATATCTCGATAACCGTCAGTTCGCTGTTCGGTACCGCTCAAGTCTCTCATCTATATCCACTATTGAAGCCGGAGTTCCTCAAGGAGCAATTACAGCACCTGTCCTTTTCAACATCTTCATAGCTGATCAACCCACTTCTCCCTACACGTTTGTTGCTGAATACGCTGACGATAAAGCTATCCTTTCAACCCATGAAAACCCTATCATTGCCTCTTTTCAACTTCAATCTCATCTCTCTCGTTTGGAATCCTGGTGTCAAAATTGGAAAGTCAAAATAAACGAAACCAAATCCTGCCACATCACTTTTACCCTTAAACAGCAAATTTGCCCTCAAATTTCTTTTAATAACATCACAATTCCAACCTCACCAAACACAAAATAGCTAGGTATATATTTTGACAAAAAACTAAACTGGGCCCACCATACTCATAACATCAAAATTAAACTAAACTCTCGTCTTCGTTCCCTTAAATTCTTCTTTAACGCAAAATCAAAACTTACACTTCACACTAAACTAAACCTATATAAAACCCTCCTTAAACCCATTTGGATGTATGGCATCCAAATATGGGGCTCTGCAAAAAAGTCACATATAAATAAAATTCAAATAACCCAAAATAAATTATTTCGTTTAATAACAAAGGCTCCTTTCTATGTACCCAATCAAACTTTACACTCAGACCTAAAAATGAACACAGTGTCAGAAACCGCTACCAAGTCTTACTCTCGTTACCACAACTCTCTCTTCGACCACCCTAACATCCTAGCTAAAAATTTAACCAATCCAATGCCTGGCAACCCTCCCAAAAGATTGAAAAGAAAGTGGTGCCGGGACCTACTTTTATAATTTAACTTAACGACTCTGACCTGGAGTGTCACCAGTGGGTGGCTTCTCCTTCATATTTTTCTGGCTGTAATCTTAATTTGTTAACACTTAAGCTTATTATACATAACTTGTATAGATTGTTTAACTCAAAAAAAAAAAATAAAATAAAATAAAAAAGTTTTTAATCTAATATCTCGTGGACGTGTAGTTCAGTGGATTAGTGCGTTAAGCTAATTTAATAAGTTAA
The DNA here is from genome assembly GCF_037042655.1 of Diuraphis noxia. NCBI lineage: Eukaryota > Metazoa > Arthropoda > Insecta > Hemiptera > Aphididae > Diuraphis > Diuraphis noxia. The sequence continues at coordinate 101,045,546 of NW_028301711.1, read as the reverse complement.
TTTCATGTTTCAGGTAAGTAAGTATAAATAATTCCCTCTACTCCCTTCACTACACACTAATCTACTGAACTGTACGTTCACATTTTTTTACCATTTTTTTTTTCGCAACAGATTTAGTATATAATATGTTTACTGATGAAAAAAAACCTCAGTTCAAAGTATATGTTCCATCAGTTACATTATACTAGATTTTTCATATTGATAGTCTGAAACATTATTATAAATATTATTCATCATGGTTCTACCTATAATCGTATCAAAATCAACCTTCGACATTCGACATTCGTCCGTATAGTAAGAAGAGCGTTACAGTCGGTTTATTAATTAATAAACAAATTTCGATTATTGTGTTATTAGAATGTAAATTATCAAAGAAGATAATTACTTTAAACTTAGAACAATGGTTTACACTCATGTCTGAATCTAATTACATTTCAATTACTAATAATTTACACACCAGATGTAGACGAACAAAAATATCTGATAACTTCACATATTCAACTAATGTTAAGCAGAGTTCAATTACTTTACATATCAATGATGATTATATCACTTTATCACATATAGATTTATGTAGACTTAAACAGCTTCAACATTGTGTAGACCTCTACATTGCAGAAAAACAGAAACGTCTACCAAGTTACCAAGCTACATTTAACACAGCTTACGATCTAATAAAAAACGACGTCCGTGGTCTACCTATCAGTTGTCAGAGAAATGAATTCACAAACCAGTATATACAAAACTATGATTTTAGTTATTACACTCATCTGCAAAACGATGACACATCATTCCTATATGAAATATTACAATACCATTTTAATACAATGTCAGACTTAATACTTCAGGATTTAATAGTATAAAATAAATAAATATTTATATAATATATTGTATTGTTTATTCAATAAAAAACTCATTTTTTTTTTAAAAAAACATATAATAATTAGCCTATTATTTTACTTTTGATTGTACGACGTCCTGGGTCTTGTAGCATCGTGTCAAATATTGACTGCATGGTCTGATTCAAGCTAACATTCAATGTCTGGTCTTTTGACTTTTCGCTTGTATACAACTTAACACCAGCTTCACTAAACTTCCACCTAAAATTATTTTTTTTTTTAAATCATGAAATGAAGTGATAATAAAAATACCTATTGAAAAAGATTAACAATAGTTTAAAAAAAGTAAATTAGTGATAAATTATTTACCTATCCTTAACTGGAACATTTTCAATATTTGAACATTTATAATGTGTTATCACCCAGTAATCTGTTGGCTTCTCCTCAAATGCAGTTTTTATCGTAATTAAACCATAACCTTGTCGAAAAGTTAACGAATTGAAAACTTCCTCATCATATTCTTCTGATCTTAAACGATCACCAACATTGTCTCTGTATGATGCATTCTAAAAAAAAAAAGGAAAAAGAATTTATGTGATCATTATAAAAAATAATTTAACCAACCATTTTCATCTGCTTCTTTTTCATACATTTTTTTTCAATCGTCTTCTCAACACCACGTTTTAAAGTGGTTATTGTTTTAGATGTTGATTCTAATGGTTTAACTTTAAAGTCAACGGATCCACTGAAATGTTCATTCTATGAAACATAAAAATAATATATTTTTTTTTAATTTAAAAATGTACAAGTGGTTTTATACCGATATCTAAAAGAAATATATTTTATTTTTATGTATGTTTCTTAATAATTATAACCATAACGTTGAGTAGTGTTACGACTGACCTCCAATTTGTTATTTGGTTGATGTTACCGGTACCACTTTAGTCTTATGACTAGTTGAACTGATCCGAAGTAGCGGATTTATATTGAATTTTAATCCCATATCAAGATCCGTAACGTTTAATATGTAACACGATTGTCAATGCCTCACCAAAATTATCAATCGGATTATGATCTTGATCAACTAGCTGAACGGTTATCGAATCAATATTTGTTTTATTCAATTTGTAATATACTAAATTTAGCGGTGACTGAATTACTTTAGATCCTGTCCTTCCACTCGGGAAAAACTCGTAAATCGAATGACTTTGAAGATGGTTGCTGAATGATCCTTGAGCTATATTACACAATACTTTTATAGAATTAATTGTGTTTAAATTTACTGCTTTTTCCGATCGATGAATTGCATACTCTGGTTTATATTGTCTTTTTTCAAAACCGAATACAGGTGCCATACTATATGGAATATCAAAGTGTAGTATCCCATTACATTTTATATACGATCTGAAATCATTAGGATCAACCGAAATTTCGAATGTTAATTTGGTTAAGTTTTCACTATTATAGACATCTATTTGCTTCTTAATTCGTTGATTAATATCTTCAATTTCATAACATCCCTCTTCCAATTTAATATGACACATCATAGGCATCATATCATTATTGTTTTCATCGTCAACTATTTCTATAGAAAATGTATTATTATTTTCATTAATATTTGGGAATGAATTAAATGACTGTAAACATAACAAAGCTATTTCTGAGTCCTCGTAAAGGTTTATAGACGGAAAATAATTTACAGATAATATGGTAGCATTCCCATTTAAACTTAAAGTAACTGACTCATACATTACAAAATCTAAGATATAAATTTAATAATGAGATCCGTGACGTTTAATATGTAGAACAACTGTCAATGTCTCGTTAAAATCGTCAATTGGGTAATTGTTTTGGTCAACTAACTGAACAGTTATTGAATTAATATCTGTTTTGTTTAATCTGTAATATATAAGGTTTGACGGAGATTGAACAACCTTTGTTCCTGTTCTCCCAATCGGGAAAAACTCATATATCGAATGACTTTGAAGTTGGTTATTGAATGACCCATGTGCTATATTACACAATACTTTTATAGAATTAATCGTGTTTAAATTGGCCGCTTTATCCGATCGACGATCTTCATGAAACGGTCCACATTGTATCTTTTTAAACCCAAAAACAGGTGCTATACTAAATGGAATATCGAACCTAAGTTGTCCATTGCATTTTATATACGTTCTAAAATCAACAGGATCAATACGTACACTGAATGTTATCTGTGTTCCATAGTTTTTATTAACTCGGAGTAACTCTTTTGCAATATAATTGTTAATATCTTCTATTTCATAGCATCCATCTTTCAAACTAAATTCAAAACTGCAATATTTTATGTTATGTTTCTTTGAAGGAATTACTTCTATTTTCAGTCGGTTATTAATTGGATTTATAATATTTGGAAAATGAATTGAACGTTTGCAAAGATAACAAAGCTATTTCTGAATCCTCGTAAACGTTTAGAGATGGAAAATAATTTGCAGTCAATTCAGTCGATTTTCCAGTTAAAGTTAGTGTAATAGATTCATGCATTGTAAAAATTCAAGACATAAATGCCCACAGTTGAATGTATTGAAGTCTTGATAGTTAGAATAGTTATAAACTATTTTAAACTTTTTAAAATAACGTTGTAATTCAATTGGTGGAGGTAAATCACCAAAGCTATCAAAATATATGACTTTATCTTTATTTTTATGAAACGCTACCCAATGGCTCCCGTCGCCTGAAGATATGTCCAAGTTTAATATACCTCATTCAATTACATACGGTTTTTTAGGTAAGTTATCACGTGAAAACACTCCACGGAAATGATTGATTTTCAACTTAGTTATACATTTTATAATATCTTCTGACGAAAGTGGTCTGTCAGGTAGCGTATTTAACAGTTTTTTTTCCATACCTTGTTTTTGTTTAAATTTAGACCACTACCCTTTTTTCTTTTTGAATTTTGAATTGCATTATACACACTAGCACCTCCAGACATTAAGCTACCAAGTGCTGACAATGTGACAATCCCGCAAATATAGGTATTAAGGGAATTACACTTCCTGTTTGTCTCGGTGGTAAAATCAGTCTTTTGCTACCATTTTTTTTCTTAGACATTCTTTTTTTCTTTACTGCTATCTTGAGATTTTTTATTTTTGTAACACGTTTTTTTTTATAACCCATTCCTATTTTTCTTTTAGCTTTCATCGCGTTTGTTACCGCGTACGCTACCAATTTCTCTTTTCTAGGAGTGTCTTTTGCTTTAAATCTTTCCCAGGCACGGTTTTCTAACACATTATCAGCTTTATGTCTATCGTCTAAATTTTTACTCGCTGCATACACAATATCGTGATAACGACAAGCAGCGTCTAATGGGTTTATTCCTATGTCACCTCGATTTAATCTTTTTTTTAATTTTGTACCTGGTCCACAAAACTGATAACCTGGAACATGGGATTCAAACGGAAGACTATTTATAAGAGAGTTTACAATACCTTTACCAGTCTTTTTCGATTTACACTTTCGATTTGAACGCATCATCAATAACTGAATATAAAATAAAAATCTTCGAGTATTTATAAGAAAATGAATTTAATTGAACAGAAAGATAAATTAGAAATAATAAACGTAGATATACAAATATCAAAAAAACCATCAAGACATGGTTCGTTATTACCTGATACTATACGTGCTATATTAGTTGGTCCTAGTGGATCGGGTAAAACAAATATAATGTACAATCTAATCACACATGAAAACGGGTTAAGATTTGAAAATATCTATTTATACTCTAAAACCTCTAATCAAGAAAAATATGTTTTGTTAAAAAAAATAATGGATGATATACAAGGTGCTGATTTGTTCATATTTACAAACGCAGATAAAGTTATAAAACCAAACTTAACCAAGAAAAATTCTATTATAATTTTTGATGATGTAATATGTGATTCACAGTCTGTTATTAGAGAATACTTTAGCATCTGTAGACATTCAGGTTGCTAGCTCTGTATTTTATTTAGCACAAACATATTCTAAAATACCAAAACAGTTGGTAAGAGATAACTCAAACTTTTTAATAATTCTGAAACAAGATGATATGAATTTACATCATATATTCAATGATCATTCGTCGACAGATATGGATTTCTCAGAATTTCGGAAAATTTCTCATTTATGTTGGAATCAAAGTGATTATGGGTTTATGGTTATTGATAAAACTCGAGAAATGAATGAAGGAAGATATAGATGTGGTTTTCATACGTTTATTAAAATAAAATAATTATATATAATGTATATATAATGATGGGGGTAGTATTGGGGTAAGTACATGATACCAAAAGTATTCACTTACCGGTGATTCCTGTTCGGGGAGCCAATTTTGTGGCGGTCCTGGACGGATACCGCGTGAGTCAGTGGTGTCACTAGTGTAGGAGGTGGTGAAAAGAAAAACACAAACAGTTCGCGGTATAATGATTTTTTTATTGTGGTGGTTGAAAATACAACCGCCAGAAAATGATCAACACGAAAATCAAAATAGCGGGGTGGTGAGGAGCGTGTGTCGTTCAGTGTCGGTCAGAGAACTCACTCTACTGTCGACCGGTTCGGAGTCTCGGCGGATCGACCGTTCCAGGCGCGCTTATCGCGTGTCGGTGTCGTCTGTCGTCGATTGGCGGTTGAAAAGAGAAGTAATTGCGCGGTTTACCGGGCAAAGGCCGTTTGAATTCAAACGGCTATTACGCGGGCCCGCGTCAAGTGTCAGAATCTGGCCAAAGTGTAATTCTATCTAGTGCATGTAAAATGGGTGGTTGAAGTTCTTCAAATAATATAACTGCATCATGGCGATCGACCCATCGAGTTGCACATAGATTTTTTAGTTTAAAACGATTAATCTGTGGAAATAACTCTACTATTGATAATTGCAAAATACTTTGTCTTTTTGGATAACCGAAAAAAGTACTTACACTTTGTATAGTACCCATACAATTTCTTATCTCTGGGACTTTACAGCTAAAAGTTATAGCTAAATTTAAACAATGCGCACTGCAATGTAAATAAAAAGCACTAGGATGTTCATCGCGAATAAATTTTTGTACGCCATTATATCTGCCACTCATTGCTGCAGCTCCGTCGTACCCTTGCCCAGTTAAATATTTAGTATTTAGTCCGAAGTCAGTCATACTTTTCAATATAACATCAGATAATCCTTTTCCTGACATATTTTGAATTTCGATAATTTGTAAGAAGTCTTCTCTAATTTTATTTGCGTTTAAGTCAACATAACAAACACATAACGTCATTTGTTCTTTGTTAGAAACATCTGTCGTTTCATCAGCCAAAATGGTAAACGATTTAGATTTATTAACATTAGCTACCAAATGTTCTAGAATTAATTTATTGCAGACTGATATTATTTCGTTTTGGATCAATGGACTTAGATAGGTGGCATTTTTATTGGTAGTTTCTAAATGATTTTTAAGCACATTGTCACCAGAATCGATTCGAAATTTAATTAGCTCTCTGAAATTTCCCTGATTTTCTGTACTAGCATGTTCATTTAGATCAATAACTCCCGAATCTCTATGCCCTCTTAACGAAATTCCTTGATTTCCGCAAAATAAAATGGTTTTAATAATTGGACGAAGACGATCTCTGTTATCATTAATTTCTTTTTTTAATGCTTCATTTATCTGTCTGTCAATTGGTTCAACTTTTTTAAATCTAATTACCGAAAAACTATCAAATTTAATTTGACTAAGTTTGTGGTAATGATTATTTTGGTGGTCCTTAAACAAATCTTTGGCTTTTTTCCAATTATTATATTTTTCAAGAACTAATTTCCCAGGATTTTGATGACCACCCTTTCCTAATCCATCTGATGGTGGGAACAAAATACAGGTCAAACAAAAAGCCCCATCTTGTATTTTTGAGTAACGAAGCCAACAGAACTCATACGTCCAATTTATTTGAAATCTCAAGTTCCTATTGTCACTTTGAGGTTAACTGCATGCTTAACAAAATTAGCAGACCAAGAAATACACATGTATTCAGTAGAATGCAATGCTATCAAAACAGATTTTTGCATAACCTAACCTAAACTAACCTGAGTAAAGGAGAATGATTACGGCATTGCCATTCGTAACATATTACGAACATTTTATAATTAATAAATTTTCGTCGCTATCCAAATTAATCATAGTCGTTGCACTCATTTATCGATTTATCCACAACGTAAAGTTACACATATTTGATATAAACACGGCTATCGAAAGAAAATTAACTGGCGTAATATCAGCAGAAGATTATGCGAAGGCTTGCTTTGTCTCAATTAAAATAGTGCAATTATAATGCTGGTCACACGAAATACAATGTATACGAGATAAAACACCGATACCGTGTAAAAGTAATCTTTGTCAATTACGGCCATATATATATATGAAACCGGTATTCTACGGTTAGGCGGTTGATTAAGAAATGCTATCGCATTAAATATATTTCAACGTAATCCTATATTATTACCACATCGTAGCGTATTTACCAAATTAATATTTGAAAACGAACATCGTAAGATTATGCATGGCGGACCTTAAAAGAGCATTAAATACATAACATGTTTTAAATTAAAACCCGTCGTATCTCAGCCTTTTATGGGTGATTTACCTAAAGATAGCATAACTCCGAGTCACCTTTTCTCAAAATGTGGTATAGATTATGCAGGTCCTATAATGATTAAAAGTAGTCTACGACGTAATTCTCCGCTTGTTAAAGGCTAAATATGTGTTTTTGTTTGTTTTGCAACAAAGGCTGTTCACATTTAATTAGTCGGCGATCTTACAACAGAGTCATTCTTAAACTCATTGTGTAGATTTGTAAGTCTCCGAGGAATTGTCTCCGATATTTATTCCGACAACGCGTGTTTAAATTCAAGACCAATAACACCCCTCTCAACAGATCCCTCAGATTTATCATATCTTACTCCGGGACATTTCTTAATTAGAGATTCTTTTATCGCTATTCCTGAACCAGATTTAAATAATACACCTATGAATCGCTTAAATAGATGGCAACAAATGTCACGCTTGACGCAACAAATATGGTCACACTGGTCAAAAAAATATTTGAATCAACTTCAGGAAACTAAGAAATGGAAGCACAACAAAAGCAGGTCAATCAAAGTTGGCATAGTAGTTATCATACGTGAAGATAATTTACATCCACTTCAATGGCGTATGGCTAGAGTTAGATTGAAGATTGGGAATGTAAAAGAAGCATCCGCAAATTATGGCCATTACCTTTGACGATAATTAAAAAGCATATATATATATATATCTATGTATTTAATTACTAAATTAATTAAATTGTATTATTATTGTATTTTTAGATGTTTAGAATCTATTACATTATTTATTTATTGTATAATATCATTGGCATTTACTGTATTATTTATTTGAAATTTAGCGTTCCAAGGCGGCCGGTATGTTGAGGCTATAATAGTTTAATCGCTAATATTGTCGGTATTTTATGTCGTCTGGTTTGTGTTTTATATATTGCAATCGTAATTTTTGGCATACACCGTTAGAAAAATTTGCCATCCAGGTTAGGTTAGGCATATGTTATCGAAAATGTTGACATTTAGGAAATGATGACAATTACTAATAGCGGAATTTGATATCATTGATGTTATCATTTCCTAACGATATCAGGCAAAGATGCCATAATATTTTTCTTAGATATTTTAATTTAATCTGTCACAATTATTAATTACCCTGCTATTACACTAATAAATAATCAATGATCAATAATAAATAAAAAATTAAATTTTTTTTTAATCACTTTAATAAATTGGACGGAGTTCATGTAAAGGGGGTTAGGTTTGAGTTTTAAATTTTTATGAAATCGCGTAATGATAACGATTTATCCTTAAACCAGGTATATGTATAATATCTATGATAATATAAGGTATGATAACTACATGATAACTACACTAATTGATTAACCATGCCTTATGCAAAATGCGTCTTTATTGAAAAATAAAATATTTGTTTCAAAATAGAATATATGACAATATTTAAATATAATATATCCTAGACTGACAAATCATCTCCGTTCAGAATCGTTTTTCGTATACAATGATACCTATCATTGCATTCAAATTTAATCTCATCCATTACAGTAACCTACTGTACAGCAGAGCGACATCCTCGACTTACCCACTTTTTTTTTATTTAGGTTTTAAACATAGTTTTAGACAAAAGAATATTTTTTTGGTAATTTTAGTAAATATTTTTATAAGTGTAATTTTTGTCACGACAAAATGGTCCTACGTCTAAAAGTTTCACGCCATAACAGTCCTACGTCCAAAGTCTCACGCCAAAACAGTCCTGCGTCCAAACGGTAACGCTCAAACGGATATGCGTCAATTGTTCGCCGAAAATAGTTCGCGCGACAATTGCTCGCGCGTCTAATGTTCGCATGGAAATAGTTCGAATACGAAAATTGTTCGTGCATGAATTGTTCGTAAAAAAAAAAAATAATAAGACTTGATTATCACGTAATATATTTTGTAATCTATACGGCAGTATAAATAACATACTATTTGATTTAGTGTGAACTGTGTGAAGTTTTAAAACCATATCGATAACGTATCTCGTTATCGAACATTATAATATAATGGGCACAAAAATCCCAATGTGTTCTGGAATAGTAGTTATCTACTAATAACAATACTAATACTAACACATACCTGTCACAAAAATCAAACAACAGTACAACCGTCAACCAGTAATTTTGACCATCATTTATTTTACCGCAATAAGTATTTAATTACTATGGTTTTAAAATATGTAAAAAGTGATCGTGGTACAGATATACTCGTACATAAAAGTTACATGTTCTACCGCGAAAAACAAACGGAAAAAAAAACTTTTTGGAAATGTTCATTGTATAAAAAATATAAGTGTGGTGGTCGTGTTCATGTGGAAAATGACGAAGTTGTCAAAAGTTATGAACATAATCATGTACCAGATAATTCTCAAGTGGAGACAAAGGAATTAATCTATAACATGAAACACGATGCACAAACCTCCGCTGCTACAAGTCATGGAGTCATAGGAAATTTAGCAAGTCAGGTAAATTGAATTATCTAAATATTTTGAATTTTAAATTAAAATTATAAAAAAGTGCTCGAAACTTGCGTAAAGAATTTGAATTTTAGGCTGAATGTTTATAGGAATAATATACATGTCATGTTAGAACTATATATACGTTTATATTTTTCTTAGGTTCCCTTATCGGTTGCAGGTCAATTACCCAGCGTAGCTAGTTTGAAAAGAACAATACAACGTGCTCGTCGAACTAAACTAAATGCTCCTGTAAACCCTTTAAACTTTAGTTTTGATATTCCTGACGAATTTACAAAGACGACAAATGGCGACGATTTTCTTCTTTTTGATAACAAATCGGATACAAAAAGAATATTATTGTTTTCAACGAAAAATAGTTTGGAGTTAATGAATAATTGCCTTAATTGGTTTTGCGATGGCACTTTTAGTTGTTCGCCTATTCCGTTTAAACAGTTATATACCATTCACGCTGTACATTATTCAAATGTTATCCCTTCTGCTTACGCTCTTCTACCCGACAAAAAAGAAGATACATATATACAAATGTTTAAGGCTCTTAAATCATTAAACCAAAATTTAAATCCCAAGTCTATTATGATGGATTTCGAAAAAGCAGCGATGAATGCTGTTAAATCTGAATTTCCAAATGCCTCAATTAATGGATGTTTTTTTCACCTATCACAATGTATTTGGCGCCACTTACAAGAAGCAGGGTTACAAAAAAATTACATACAAGATTCTGAATTTGCCTTACATATTCGTATGTTACCTGCTCTTGCTTTTGTGCCACAAAACAAAGTTATAAAAGACTATGAAAAACTTTTACTCTGAATACTTTTCTGAAAATGAAGAACTTTTAATGCCAATTATAGACTACTTTGAGGGCACCTGGATTGGCCGTTTGCATCGTAGAGGCCAAAGAAGAGATCCGATCATCCCCATTAGTGTATGGAATTGTTATGATTTAGTAGCGGCAGACCTTCCACGAACTAATAATTCAGTTGAAGGATGGCACAATTGTTTTTCGTCTACACTTAATTCATCCAAACATCCATCAATTTGGAGGTTTATACATGCACTCCAAAAAGAAGAAAGTATTAATACTTTAAAAATTCAGCAGTATGTCGCGGGTCAAGAACCACCATCCAAAAAAATTTATAAAAATAAAAGTGAAAATTTAAAAAAAATATGTGCAGATTATAATAACCGTGCAACAATGGATTACCTTCGTGGTGTTGCATACAATTTCCAACTACAAATATAAAAACCATGTACTTAATATTATTGACATCTACAAACGTGGAAAAATACTCAACATTATAATTATTTTTTATGTATTATTAATATATTATTATTATTATTATTATTATTATTATTATTACAATTATTGACTTATTTTTATTTAATGTTATGTGAACATACGAACAATTTTTGCACGAACAATTTTCGTATTCGAACTATTTTCAGGCGAACATTAGACGCGCGAGCAATTGTCGCGCGAACTATTTTCGGCGAACAATTGACGTGATACCCGCTCAAACGGTCACGTCCAAATGTCCTAGACCCGACTGTTGGAGATCGAATGCCAACACACAGGTTTTTTCTGTTGATGTAGATAATTATGAATCTTTTCTTTTTACACAATATGCTTCTTCCGCTTCTTCTTAATGTTTCTTTTGTTCAGCTATTAGCTAATTTTTCGTATCAACTGTACAATGGCTGTCTGAAATTTGCATATGCTGTTGTGAACTGATTTGATTATTATTTTATTATCATTATTATTATTATCATTAGTATGATTATTATTATTATCAATAGAGAGATTATGACTTTTACTTTATGTGTGTTCATAATGTAATAAGAAATACAGTGTGCGTTTTTTCATATGATTTGTAAAATATAATGTGTTTATATTTTTTATCCAAATCCATCTTGAATAATAAAAACAAATAAAACATGGCGCAGTCAAGAGGATAATAAATGACACCAATTGTATAAGTGTAATAATATTAATAAGATCATGGAGTTTAGACCACCTAAAGAGATGTCTTTTGTCGACAACATTTCTGAACAATGGAAAGAGTGGTATCAACAGTTCAATATTTTTCTAATAGCATCGGGTAAAAGTAATGAAACCGACGAGAGGAAAATAAATATCCTATTAAATCTTATTGGCACACAAGGTATTAAAATTTATAACAATTTCAAGAAACCTAAAAAGACAACGGATATCACGTATGATAATGTCGTTAAGTGGTTCAGTGAATACTGTGAACCTAGGAAAAATATAATATTCCAAAGGTACAAATTTGGTAGTTGCGTACAAAAAGAAGGGCAAACATTTGATGATTTTGTGACAGAACTGAAGACATTATCATCATTATGTGAATTTAAAGAAGAAGATAATATGATACGTGACCGGATTGTATTTGGTATCAGAGATGCAGAAACCAAAAACAAATTGCTGAGCTTGGACAACCTAACACTGGACAAAGCAGAGACGTTATGCAGAACCAGAGAAGTAACGGATAAGGAAATACAAGAAATGACAATGGATTTGGCAAACATTCATTATATGGGCAAAGAACAGAAGACTTGGACAAAAAATAAAGGTGGTAAGTCTATGATTAAGAGTAATAAAAATGTTGTTAAAAAAGAAAATAATAATAAGTTTAATAGAGTTAATAAGATGTATAAGACAGAACTACGCTATGATTGTAAAAAGTGTGGTACAAATCATAAACCAAGAAGTTGCCCAGCTTTTGGTAAAGAATGTAGAGTATGTAATAAATTAAATCATTATGAAATAGGGTGTAAAAATAAAAATAAAAAAGTGTATAAGACATCTATAACTCAGGAGATAACTAATAATGAGGAAAATATGTTTGATGAGTTTTCTGTGAATGAAATTACTGAACAGGTATGCAATATAGAGGCTAATCAAAAAAGTTGGATTGAAGAAATTAAAATTGGAAATAAGTGGTTAAAATTTAAGCTTGATACGGGAAGTGATATAAACATTTTACCATATGATGAGTTTACTAAGATAAAGCCACAACCAAAATTAACTATTTCTAAGTATAACATTGAGGCTTATGGTGGTTTCAAAATAGACTCTATAGGTTCGTGTATAATTAATTGTTTATTTAAAAAATCTAATCTAAATTGCTCATTAGAATTTTTAGTTGTGAAAACTGAGAACAATAAAACTTCATGTCAAATTTTAGGACTACCAACTTGTGACAAAATAAATTTGATTAAAAGAGTTAATGAGTTAGAAGTAGATAACAAAAATGTCTTTATTAGTAAGAATATGGATGTATTCACAGGGTTGGGACAATTTCCAGATTTGTATAATTTAGAATTGATTGATAACTATCAGCCTAAAATTGTTCCTTATCGTAGAGTACCTATAGCAGTCAGAGACAGATATGAATTAAAATTAAAGTCATTGATTGATCAGGGAGTGGTGGACTATGTTAAAAGGCCAACGGATTGGACTAATCATGTGGTAGTAATAGAAAAACCAAACAAAACATTAAGAATTTGTTTAGATCCACAACACTTAAATAAAAATTTAAAGGATGAACAGTTCCCTATACCAACCTTAAACGAAATTGTTCCTAAGTTAAAAAATAAAAAAATGTTCACAGTTCTTGATTTAAAAGATGGTTTTTGGCAAATTGGGTTAACTGAGTCAAGCAGTAATCTATGTTCTTTTGCAAGTCCTTTGGGAACTTTAAAATTTAAAAAACTGCCATTTGGATTAAAAATAGCCCCATCAGTTTTTCAAAGATATAATACTAAATACTTTGGTGATATTAAGGGCCTTATAATATATTTTGATGATTTTATAATTGCTGCAGATACTAAACAAGAACATGACAAAATTTTAGAAGAGTTACTTAATCGAGCTAGAAAATATAATGTTAAATTTAATAAAGAAAAAATTCAGTACTGCAAAGATCAAGTGACATTTTTAGGTCATGTATTTGACCATAAAGGAATGTCGTTAAATCCATCTCGTATAGAGGCTATTAAAAATTTAAAACCTCCTAACAATAAAAAAGAACTTCAAAGATTGGTAGGATTTATCAATTATGTAAGGAGCTTTATTCCACATTTTTCAGAGTTAACTGCCCCATTAAGGAACCTATTAAAAAAAGAGACTGAGTGGCAGTGGACAAATAATCATATGCTAGCTTTAAAACTCATTAAAGATAAATTAATTAATGCACCAGTGTTGTCTTCGTTTGATCCAAATAAAAGTATCACAATTCAGACCGATAGCTCTCAATCCGGTTTAGGATGTTGTTCATTACAAAATAAACAGCCAGTAGCATATGCGTCCCGTAGTTTAACATCTAATGAAATACAGTGGGCACAAATAGAAAAAGAGATGGCAGCAATATTATTTGCATGTACTAAGTTTCATGAATATATTTATGGTAGACATGTATTAGTTCATAGTGATCATAAGCCATTAGTTTCGATTATGCTAAAAGATTTTGATAAAATTAAAAATAATCGTCTCAAAAGCATTAAAACTAAATTGGCTGTGTATGATATAGAAGTGCAATATTTACCGGGCAAACAAATGTTTATAGCTGATTATTTGTTCAGAGACTACATTGATAGCTGTAAAATAGATGATGAATCTATAAATGATTATGTTCATGTAATAAATACTAAAAATGTAGAATTTAGCAATGAAAAAATGGAAATGTTTAGAAAAGAAACAATGTCTGATCCGGTACTAGGTAAAGTTATGGATTATTATACATCTGATTGGCCACTTGATAAAACTAAATTTCCAAATTTAGATGAGTTTAGATATTTCTGGAATAAAAGAAATGATATAACTATAAATAATGGATTAGTATACATAAATGATAAAATAATAGTTCCATTTAATTGCAGTCTGTCACATTGTGCACAGGTGTCTTTTTTTGGACTTTTTACCTTTAGGCCGGTGTCACGCTTGCGGAATATCCGCAGCGGACGTTCCGCGGCAGAATTTCCGCGTTGTATAGTCTGGTGTCACACTTGCGTTTTTTCCGTAGCGGAATTGGCACAAAAATATAAACTTTAAACTACAGCTCAGTAGTAGCTTTAATAGTTCAGTTTGATTTAATTTGTCATTTAATTGGAGATGAAGCTTTTAGAATTCATCAGCATTTATTAAGACCTTGTTCAAGCCGTGATTTAAATTATTCCAAGCGAATTTTTAATTATAGACTCTGTAGAGCTAGAAGAAATGTTGAGTGCGCTTTTGAAATCATATGAAGAAAATTTGAAATTTTTTATGGGCGTATTGCAGTTAATCCTGATTTCGTAAGTATTATAGTTCAAGCAGCCACAGTTCTCCATAATTATATACGATGGAGAGACGGTTTTGTTTTTGAAGACACTTTAAATGCTGATAACATGTTACCTATTGAACCACGAGGAACTACATCTAGAAGTTTAGTAGGACAACAGGTTGAGATCAATTCGCCCAATACTTCTTAAGTGATGCCGGAAGTGTTCCGTGGAAAAATAACAGAATTTAATTATTTTTAAAATGGGAAGCATCCTACTAATACTTATAAGTTAATACAATATATAATTTAATAATATCATAGTATTATTATTATTATATTTATAGTTAAAAGTTAATACTTATAGATTATTATTTAGAGTATAGATTTATTGTGAATTGTGATGGTGTTAAAAATTTGACTAATAAATTAGGTACTAATTCCATGTTTATAAATAGTATATTTCAAATTAAAATGATTTAAGTACTTACGTTTTTCTTTCCGTTTACCAATCTGTATTGTTTCCCAATCGGAATATATATTTTTTGCTATTTGGTTCCATGTTTTTTTTTAACTTCCCGATTACTGTATTCCTTGTCGCTTAAATCCCATAAACATGGATTTAACTGCACTTCAGAAATTAATAATTCAACGTCTAACATGATGATGATGCTCGTTGAACAATTAATAATCGAATGATGAATAAAATAAAATATTATGATTCCGCTAGGAATATCCGCTACAAATATGAAATGGGTAACCCAAAAGAACATTTTTGGATTTATTTTGGTATCCGTCACGGAAATAAATCCCGTGGAATAATCGCGACGTGTAGCGGTTTTTTTTTCCGTGCGGAAATTCCGCTGTAATGTGTGCAGTAGTAATTAAATATATGAATTTCGATATTGCGGAAATTCCTCCACGGAACGTCCGCTGCGGATCGGTGATATACGATTGCGTACGATTGTCCCTTTTAGTAAAACGATTGCGTACGATTTCTATACCTAGGCCTCAAAAACATTACGATTGCGTACGAAAATGAGTGCAACGTTGCCAACATGTACTAATAAATTAAATTAAATTAAAAATAATAATAATATAATTTTAAAAAAATCATTATTATAATATTATAGTCAATAAAAAAAATATAAAATATTTAGGCATATAAAATACAATAATAATACACATAAGCTATAAATTAAAACGTTGGTATCGATAACCAGTTCCTGATAAAAAAATTAATATATTACCATCTATTTTAAATTGGTCGTATAGTTTTATTTCATGGTTAATTTTTTGCAAATCTTTAGGTGGAATAGCTTTGGATATATTTTTTTTATATTGGTTTCAGCCTGCATTTCTTTCAATGCCTCAAGCACAAAGTATATTGGTGAATGTGAGTTATAGAATTCAGCGTTAAAATTTCTGTGGAAACTCTCTGGACCATTTGTTGTTCTGACATTGAAATACGTAAAAATTACGGAATTAATAATAATCACTTTATTTTTATGTATCAGAACATAAACTTTAATGTTATATTGTACAAGAATACTTCTAAACTTTTTTTATAATTTATAAAAATATGATACCTTTTATTTATTGAAGGTTCTTCAGCCCATATATTAGTTGGAAATATACAATTTGGTTGTATATAATTATTTAATACATAGCCTGGAAATAATAGTCTCGGTAACGTTTATGCAATTGTATCAAATATAAGCAATCGTTTCCTAAAATAAGTTATATTACAAATTTTCACGATTTTAAACAACGGCAACGTTGCACTAAGTATTGGTAGGTATAATGAACGCAATCGTAATAATGAAAAAGATCCATACGCAATCGTATCATACGCAATCGTAACACACCCCTGCGGATATTCTGCAAGTGTGACACCGGCCTTAAATGGTTTTACCAGTGTTATATCATCAGATGTTATTTTATTGGATGGACTTGCTTTACTCCTTTTATCTGGTGAAGTTTTATTAATTGGAGAACTTAATTTTTGCGTATACACTGTACGGGCCGGGAACGACACAATAATAGGCCGTGACGCCCGGTCGCATATAAGCATTCCATATATGAGCTCGGCACCTGTATTAAAATCATCCTCTACGATTGGTTGATTTGAAAATGCCGCGAAATATTTTTTGTTATCACTAATCAGTATTATTATTATTGAAATTATTAATTATTATTATTTATTTAAATTATTATTATTCATAATACACAATAATACAATAATACATAATATTATGGCTGGGATTTCAGTACCTCAATAGAGAAGTTACCTACTAGTTTCATATAATATACCTATACATTAATTTAAATTGTATATAGTGTAGGTACCTAGATGATTAAAAATAGGTACATTCAATTCATTCAACAATTAATTTAATATGATATTTTTCAAAATAAATTATTTATTGAACAACATTTAGGTATTTACTGTAAAAAAACTTTTATTTTTTTTTACTAAAATACTTTTAAATGTAACTTTTTATTTTTTGTATCCTTGGTTGTCGGGTGAATCAAATTCAAGTTTTAATTGACAACCACAATAACTTTACTGTGGTTATACCTGCAAATAATTTGTTATATTATAACTTATAAGTATAGGCATTGCATGGGCATATATTTAATAACATAAGTATTCATGGATTTAGGTTCTACTTAACCAACATTTTGTGAATTTAATCATAATAATATTTTAGGGTTCTTATAAAATAATTAAATACCGTTTTATTTAGAATTGAATAAAATTAACTGTGAATTAATTAACAATTTTGTCTTACTAAATGAAATAAAAATGTCGTGATTACCTTCCTTTTCTGTTACATTTTAACAAACAATTACAGTATATGATTTAAAACTATTTTATTGATACATTTGTTTATTATTTATAATATTTACATACAGTTAGTGATTACTTCCATGCGATTTTGAATTTGGAACATTTTTGTTTACATTTTGTTGCAAGTTTCTATTTCTCTTTAATACTTTTTTTTTCATTTCTTTTTTTGGTCGTCCAACTGGCAATCGTTTACTTCCCCTCGTTATACCTGGTCTTCTTCTGCTAATTGTAGTTGGTTGAACATTTATTGTACCTCGGCTCCTATGTCTCAATGAAATTGAACTTCCAGCTGTTGCAATAAAAGATTCCCATGCTGTTAAAGATTTTACATTTTTTAACCTCTGGACACATTTGGAAAGAACATGTATTGATGGAGATGGGAATTTTTTAAAATTATCTGTCATTAGGCTTACTATTTGTTCTTTATATTCTTCCGTTAATGTTTCATTTTCAATTACCTCAGTTTCTTTGTTTTTTATCTGATTTTCAATAATATTTCTCTCTACATCAACATCAAGCAAATCACAGTGCATACTATTATTTGCATTAATTGTATTAGACTCTTGAATCAGATTATGACTTTCTGTCGGACTAGGAACTAAAGGCATATAAAATTCATTTGCTTGTGCTTCATTGCCAAAAGCTAATTTAGCTAGCAAACATCGTGTTTCATGACATATAGGTGGTAAGCTTGGCATTTTATGGTGGTATAAATTGTAAACAGCAGCTTGATGTTTACAAAATGAACCATATTTTCCCACAGGACATGAACAGTATCCAACAGTCACATTGACTTCATAGAACTCAGGAGAATTTTTTTGTTGCACTTTGTATAAATCATCATCCATAGCCTCTATCCAATCTTTAGTTATATGTGCTGCACGGTTTAACTGGTCCTGAAACAGCAGTCTTGATTTATCAGATCTTCCATTGACAAAGTTTCTTAAGCGTGTTGTATAATACTCTTCCATACTTGTACAAATAAAATCGACAAGAGCTATAGCGTTGTATGCCTTGTTACGTGATAGCACAATATCTTTGAAAATTCTAACATTTACTTCACTGAAGTTATTTGTATGGTGTCCATGCATTGATGCATCTCTGAATGCAAGACACCAAATTTCTTTTCGCTTCCAATAATTGGTAACATATGATATCCAATGTGGGTATTTATTAAATACTGTTTTTTCATCATTAGAACATATTCCTGCCATAATTTTAAATGATTTTTCAGCTTCTTCTATATCTGATGATACTAAACAATTTTGAAATGCTTTGTATAATGCTTTTCTATCATCCTT
Source organism: Diuraphis noxia (assembly GCF_037042655.1). Taxonomy (NCBI): domain Eukaryota; kingdom Metazoa; phylum Arthropoda; class Insecta; order Hemiptera; family Aphididae; genus Diuraphis; species Diuraphis noxia. The sequence goes on along the minus strand of NW_028301711.1, from coordinate 101,026,154 downwards.
TAAAATTTCATGTTTTTTTTCAAAAAGCCAACGCCATACTGATTGAAAAACATGAAAACGACATAGAAGCGATTTTGATGATGGCCAAACATGCTTAAGAGCTTGTCTTTCAGCTTCACTATCATCGGTCATGAACTGTTTGGGATATCCTTGGGAAGAAAATGCGAATGGTACAGACTCTTTCAATAGTGTAAAGGCAGCAATGTAATCTTCAGTTGACTGTCCTTTAGTGATCATAAGAGCTAATGGTACAGCTCCTATCCCACAAGCCGTAAGCATAATTGTTACAGAATGCCCATTGGCATCACAGGATGCAGTACTATCCACAAAAGCAATATCCTTAGCAAATGGCAATCCGTGAGCACGTTGCATTATTGGAGTAATTACTACTATAGCAAATGGGTATTGTTTATACCTTACAATAATACCATTTTTTGTATATTCTAATATTTTTTCTTCCAATTTCTGAAAATTAAGAATATTTGTCTATTGGTAATTAATATTAGTATTCAATTGGTTTGTAAGCTTCAAATTAATACTACAAATAAGCTGTTAATGGTTAAGCACAATAATTTATTAGTAGGCATGCAATCTAATTTGTGTAGCATAATTAAGTGCACATATTTTTACATTATTCTACATCAAATATTTATACTTACATGGGTACTTAATTAGTAAAATGTGTTTTTAGGAGGTATTTTATATCATATTAATATCTTATATTTATATATTTTTTGAAAAATCTTTTACTTTAAATTCAAATTAACTTATTTGTTAAAATAACATACCATACAATTTTATTTTAGGATAGTAGGTACTACTTAATTACATTTTTAGCCTAAACAATTACAAATAAGTATTTTAGATGATTTGGAAATGTATTTTAATATATTTTATATTATGACAATGTAGGCATTTCATATTTCATTACATTAACAATTGTATTTATATTTCTAAATAAAAATGGGTTCCTATATGGAGTTTTAATTTTTTTAAGTTCATAAAAAGTACCATAAAAAATATTATATATCAATGTCGGTGTTATATATATTTAAAAAAATTTACATTTACTTTGACAAACACAAAACTACAAAACCACTGTTGATATTGTAATTTGTATAAAATACAAAACATATAAAATATATTATATCAGGATTCAAAACCAATTTGTATAACAGAGAATTAGATTTGACGATGAGTCATGAGCGTTAAGTTTAAATGCAATACTGGAAAAAAGTAACAATAAAACATTTAAGATAAAATATGCTTGGTGAATCATCCTGTATATAAATATTATATTTCATTCTAAATATTATATTATTATACATGAAACTGTTATTTTTATTTTATTGCATAGCTAGGTACCTACTATATTATTTAATTACCTACTAATATAATATTCTAAATGTATTATTTATTAAATTTATATTTCTTGTGAACTCAAAATCACCTTACAAACTATAACAATATGATGTGTTACCATAGTTAATTTCATTTTGTTTGATATGTTTTGATATGTTATGTTATATTTGGTTAAAAAAAATAAACAATTGTTAATATTATTTAACTTATCAGTAACTTAAGCATTTAAAAATATCAAAATATGATGCATTTTTAATATATTTTTCTCTTTACCTAATTAATGATTTTTAATGTAAATAGTAATATGAGTTTTGTTATAACTTATACGATAAGCATTAGTCAACCCTTCCCAATTCCTTAGCTAGGTATGCCCATTAAATATTGATTATAAATTAATGTTAAGTATATGCTAATCATCAATTAGATACCTATACATTAGTTTATTAGGTATGTGGCAAAACTACATATAATAAACATCACTTATGTAGGTAATATAATAATGATAACAATAATAATATTTATTTACTCGGCTAAATAAATTAATAGTAAATAAACGTGTTATTCCATATACTCACCTGAAATACCCCATCGCCATTCTGTGGCCCAAGGTGTATTTTTTTCCATTCGTCATACCAATATCTTACTGTTCTATATTTTGGATTTATATGAGCATTAGCCAACTCTGTTGAATTTATACCATATTTCAGCTCTACTTTTTCTTCGTGAATCTTTATAGATTCACTAATCCCTATTAAAATCCATTTATTGTATACTACAATTTCTCACATAGGTGTATACAAGTATGAGATATAATCACCCCATTAAAAAATAATTATTTCACTTTGTACTTGTAATAAATAATAATACCTATGTAAAGTACATAATATAGGTATTATTTAGTTTTTAAATTTCAGGTACTTACCAAGACCACTAGTAAAGTATCCATTAAACATACAACGGATATCATCAGTAGGCCTCAAAAATGACAATGCCTCACCTGATGTCAATGTGTGGTTATGGGCATTAGTAAATGTTATTATTGCTGGTAAACCATCCTTAAAAATAATTAGTAGATAAAAATTATAACATAATATACATCTACACTTATAACATAATTTATCTATATTATAATCCTCAATCAATAAATACAACTTTTAATATAAATTTGTTATTAAATAACTTATAAAATAGATACCTTTACATATGAATCTTTTTTACAAGTATCTTTAGTTGTGAGTTTAATTGTGATATCAATTTTTGCCAGACAATTAGTATTTTTTGACTTTCCTTTTACATTTTCTTTAATATTTTTTTTTTGGAATGCACTATGATGATATACAAATACTTTTCTACATAGAAATAAATACGTAATAATTATATTATCCAGTAAAATAGCTTTAGAATTATTATATCTTAATATCAAATATTGAATAAATACATAACATTTTTTATGAATATAAAATTAAATTTGTTACCAACCGACAAACATATCTAGTAGACTGTTTTGAACTAAAAATGCACCAACTAGTTTTTGTTTCGATACTGTGCAATTGTATATATGAATTAATATCATTCTCATTATGCAAATTAGCTCGAAACACATTAGGCTCAACTTCATTAACTTGGAACATTTTAAAGTTTTTAAGTTAGCTACGTACAGACCATTAAACCAATAATTAGATAAGTCATTATAAGGTGATGGATGTTATATTCTATTTTTATATTGATAATATAATTTTACCAAATTGATAATACTACTGAATTAATAAAACTGATTAGTGAATATAGGTAAACATAATAAATAGGTACTTATTGTAAAATTGAACTTAATATTTTAGAAACCAAACTTTGAAGGTTTTGGTATTATATTTATTTAGTTTTAACCATAGGTACCTACTACCTATCGTATAATGATCTAATACTATCTTAGCTCTTAGATCAAGATTATTAGGTACCTATATATTTTAGTAAGACAAAATTGTTAATTAATTCACAGTTAATTTTATTCAATTCTAAATAAAACGGTATTTAATTATTTTATAAGAACCCTAAAATATTATTATGATTAAATTCACAAAATGTTGGTTAAGTAGAACCTAAATCCATGAATACTTATGTTATTAAATATATGCCCATGCAATGCCTATACTTATAAGTTATAATATAACAAATTATTTGCAGGTATAACCACATTAAAGTTATTGTGGTTGTCAATTAAAACTTGAATTTGATTCACCCGACAACCAAGGATACAAAAAATAAAAAGTTACATTTAAAAGTATTTTAGTAAAAAAAAATAAAAGTTTTTTTACAGTAAATACCTAAATGTTGTTCAATAAATAATTTATTTTGAAAAATATCATATTAAATTAATTGTTGAATGAATTGAATGTACCTATTTTTAATCATCTAGGTACCTACACTATATACAATTTAAATTAATGTATAGGTATATTATATGAAACTAGTAGGTAACTTCTCTATTGAGGTACTGAAATCCCAGCCATAATATTATGTATTATTGTATTATTGTGTATTATGAATAATAATAATTTAAATAAATAATAATAATTAATAATTTCAATAATAATAATACTGATTAGTGATAACAAAAAATATTTCGCGGCATTTTCAAATCAACCAATCGTAGAGGATGATTTTAATACAGGTGCCGAGCTCATATATGGAATGCTTATATGCCGCCCGGTCACCAAATACTTCGCGCGCTACTCTCACACACCGACCGACCTGTGTATGTGTGTATATGTGTGTATAGCGACTCGATAGAAGTGGACGGGATCGCCGATCAAAACTAAAGAGTGCTAGTGTGTGGTGGTGTGTGTAGGTGTGTACGTTTGTGGTGAGTATACTTAAAATTAAAATAAAAGGTAACACGGTTTTTGGTAAATAAGTTGCTGTAATATACAAATAATTTAAAATCCACAATATAATATAAAAATCACAGCAACAGAAAGGTATATAAAAAGTATAATAATATGGCCCTCTTGGCCCAACAGAATAAAATGAAATCTACGGCCCTACTGGCCCAACAGGTAAAAATATAATATAATGCTGCTATGTGAGCTGATATAATTATTAAATATAAATAATAGTAATATAAGTAAAAAACTCACAATTTTGTCAGTGCTCGGCTGGCCAGCTGCTACCTAACCTAGCCTATATAAATGATTGCACACACACACAGAAACTGGAAAATAAATATAATAATAATAATAATAATATTAATTAATAAATGTGGCGATTCGCGCCCACACAAAATAATAATACAAGTGGCGATTCGCGCCCACACAATTATAATAATACAAGTGGCGATTCGCGCCCACACAATTATAAAAATACAAGTGGCGATTCGCGCCCACACAATTATAATAATACAAGTGGCGATTCGCGCCCACACAATTATAAAAATACAAATGGCGATTCGCGCCCACACAATTATAAAAAAGTGGCGATTAGCGCCTTACACAATTATAAAAATACAAGTGGCGATTCGCGCCGACACAAAAAATATAATAATTTTACGGCGATTTGCGCGCATAGCATAAGAAAAAACTGTTATGTTTATCGTTTACACACTGGAACTGGACTGTTTGCTTGGGCGGCTGTGTTAATTAAGTCGGCACAGGCGAACCGGCGGCGACCGATAACGCGTTTACTTAATCTACATATTATATAATAATTCACAACGACGACATAATTAATACAAAATAAAACAATACAAAAATAAATGATTATGTGCGTGATTGTGCGTGTGTGAGTCGATCGGTGTATTGGTTCAAATCTCGCGGCAGCATTGTAATTTTATTTGGCGTCAACATACACATTGCTAACAAACTTTTTGGTTTCTCCAAAAATTTTTAAAAAACAACTTTTACAAACCGGTATTGAGATTCCGTTGTGAGAGTTTGTGATTTTTATGTCACAAAAACTACCCACGAGGAAAGGGGAACACTTTTCTCGTGATCTGTGAGCCGCACCGCGTGATGAGACCCGAGGGCCAAGTCGGTGGAACTTACAGGCTTTGATACACGCATTGAGCAATGAAATTCCAAGATTTATGTGGGGAAAGAAAACAAGTTAATTTAATAAAGAAATAATGAGACTAGTAAGTTTAGGGTAATCATACGGGTGTATTTTTATACAATATTCAAAAAATAAATTAAATAAATAATAATAATGGCGTTGTCGTTTTCCTTACAAATTATTTAAAATATAAAATTGGTGTATGGCAATGTCGGGAACAATATTAATATAGTTTGGCACATAGCAAGTGTATACGGAAGGAAATAAAAATGAATATTAACGCTACGGCTCCGACGAACGGTTACCGAGCACATATGTGATTTATAATACGTCAGTATGACATATCTATAACATATTATTTGTAATAAAGGAAACGACCCACGACTCCGCAGGACGGTTACTGGGGCATCTCTGAGAAAAATCTGAGTATATAAAAAAGAAACTAGGGTGATACATAATCAAAATGAAAAAAGGGGAATGTTGGGGGAAAAATAATACTTGACGACGACTGTTTGTACTGAGTTGATGATGTTTGAGACGGCTTCGCCCACCACGGGCCTATGGCGTCGCTTCAACCCATCATGGTGGTGTTCCGTTGATGGTGAAAACAAAAAATAATAATTCCAAGTCCGGGAGACGTTTTTCGAGAGTCAAAAGACGTTAAACAGAAAAAACGAGCACAAAAAGACGTGTCGTCGATGCTGGCGAAAGAACAGAAAACAAGTGCCGCAGTAGACGTCGATGGCTGGTCGTAGGCCGTTCCGGCGTCTTGATGTTCTTGGGTAGAGAGGTGGTCAGTGTCGTCGCGTCGCGAACTTTCGTATAATGTAAAAAGTGGGGCAAACAGGTTGCCCTGTCCGTATGTGCCAGCGGCTGCGACCGGGACGCCCGACAGCAACGTCGCGTCGTTGCGACTGACACTGCATGTGGGGGAGGTCAGGGGACTAGTATGACATGTTATTCTTTTTTCCTTATAATATTTAATGAGCGCATGCATAATAATAAAGATTATGGAAATACTATGAGTTATATAATAAAAGGACTTGGACATATTTAAGATTATAATAATGATATTATGTAATATTCTAATAAAAAGTTTCAAAATTCTGTGACGTTACACCTTCTTTTGGAACAACATAATGAAATGTTTTATTTCTATTTTTCTGGTGTATTTCTACGCTTTCTTGAAGTTATTGTGTTAGTAAAATTTATACAACTTGAAATATATGCCACCCTTCTATTCAAATTGTTCATTGCCCAATAAGAAGAAAATAACTTTTGACGTAAATCAACACTTATTTTAGTGTTGCATTTTGCTCAACAGTTGGGTAATGGCTCAGAAGATCGACCTTTTAACTATTTGACCTTTATTAGTTTTATTCTTGACCACCATTTCTTTTAAATTTTCTAAGTTTTTGGTATTATACTATGTCACCTTTTACACTTATTCTAATTTTTCTTTCATTTAAATTATTTTCTATCTCATTATCAATCTCATGTTCTGGAGCCACAGGAATCAAACTTATTGTATCTGATTTATCGGGACTTTTCTCAATTTTATCGGGCATGCCATCGCAGTCATCAATCTAATACCGTAATCAAGAAAACCATATATAAATAGTAAAAAAAACTATTATTATTCTGCCCCTATACGTAAAGTTGGAAAATAAGCAGGGGTTTATAAAAAATATAAATAATTATTATACAGTTTAAAATTTGTCATTCTTTTAAGTTCAAAATCAAACAAAACTGATAACAACACCTATGCTTAAATAATTTAAAAATATAAGATCTATGCTACAAAAATCAATAAAGATACAATAAATGCATAAATAATAAATATACAGAAAAATCTGAATTAAAATGTATAAAATAGGCAACTACTTAAAATAAAATAAATTTTCAAAGTACATATAAGTGTATTTAATAGAAAAATATCCAAAATAAATTTAATCTGTTATTCTGTTCATAAATGGTGAATTTAAATTAATAAACTATAACTTCATACTTTTTTTTCAGTCAATTATTATTTATCTGAAATTTAACAAATATTTTGCCACTGTATCAGTAAATTAGTATTCAAATTATAATTATATTGTTGGTTTTATTGTATTGTGTAACTAAATAACTCATAAATTGTTTATTATATTACATAGTTTATATTCTTTAATAAATAGTTATTATTTTTTCAAAAATATTAAAATGATAGATCAAAAATGATGAATACTTCTAAAAATTTTATATTTCTATATAAAATAAATATATCTATTATGTTAGACATGAAAGATATTCATATAAAGAAAAGAAAAAAGAATATTATTATAACATTTTAAAATAAAACCTAGAAAAATAGTTCAATAATAAAAATTTTATAGGAACCTTCATAATATTAAACCTAAAGACTATAATCTACACTAAACATTTATCAATTTATTTTTTAAACTAAGAGCCATAAGGTATAATATTAAAGTCTTTACCTTATATTATGTGGATTGATTTTCAAACACTATTGTTTAATCATCTCCATTAAGGTTTACTACACTATTTGACTTAAGAGGGGGCCACACGCAAAGCAAAACGTATACAACGGCCGAGAGAACGCGCTGTTAAGTGTTTTAGAGATCCGCAAGTGCGCGGCGTTAAAGTCACGCCCACTAGTCGCAGTCGGCGGCCAGCTCGTTCGGAAGCGCTGTTATTATGCTATGAACCATGATAAGTTAAATAGGTATGTCAGCAATTTAACGGTTTTTAGACTAATCGCGCACCCACCCTCCACCCAGCCCTGTACTGTGACGTAAGGATTTCTCCGTTTCTCATTGGTCCGCCGCCGCCTCCACCGCTCAGCCATAGCCGCTGCGATTCTGCGATCGTGCTCGTGCTCCCATGGCCCATCTCATCTGCTTAGCATGACCCATGATAAATTATATAATTATAATAATTATTTTATTAGAATAATTATTATAATTATTTTATTACAACAATATTATTATAATTATTTAATTTATCATGGTATGACTAATATTCTTATATAAGCATTAAGCTTGCATCATATTATTCATATATACGATAACATGATATAGTATTATAGTAGGTAGGTACTTGGTAGTATTATATAATATAAATATTTAAAATCCTTAATGACAACTCAGGCATTTTACCCACACCACCAACACAGTACATGATTTTACCGGTAGACAACCAAAACGTCTGAGTAAAATTTTGTAGTTAAAACACATTGACCGCCATGAGCTCTTGTATGAGATCTCACCAGTTTACTCCCTGCCGCCAAGGGGGTTTTACTTGGCTACAGTTTTGACGATTTAAACAAATATTGATAAAAAAAAAACTAAAAATGATATCTGCAAGCTTATTACACCATCTGAAAGTGGCAACACTGTACTTTTCAAATCCGACAAAAAGTACCGAATATTGAGACTCCGTATGAGATCTCACCAAAAATCAATTTCGGTGAGATCTCATATGGAGTCTCGATATTCAGTACTAGTAATTGTTTTGAGATCTCAAATAAAATCTCATGGTGGTTATGTGTTACAAGACAAAAAAAACCGTGGCGGTCAACGAGTTAAAAAGTTAAAGGTAAAAAGTTTGGACTTTTTTACCACGATTTGATTTTACAATCTGACTTACAACAATTTCAACTTTAAACGCTTATTATGAAATATTAATATGACTATTTTATTTTTTATTTCTGAGCGGAGCGATTAATGTATTAATTTTACAATGATGTTATTTTTTTTGTCGTCTGCACATTTTGGTGCACTAAAAATGCTTCCGTTTCCTATTTTAGCAATTTTTCTAGTAGAAAAGTGAATTTTAGTTGGTGCTTGGGGCTCGAAATAACAAGTAAAACTGTGATTCACTCATTCCCTTGAAAATCTGGAGGTATAACGAATAATTAAATGTATTTTAGTCCTCTCGATAAAACGAAGTTTTTTTAGTTAAAGCTTTCGCGATGTAATGAACTTTAACAATTTTGGTGCTTGTAAGCACAAGTTACACTGCGATAATATCATTATATTACGAATTAATTATTTTTAGAAATATAAGATACACGTTTGCTGATGCATAATGACTACGAAAAATATAAAATTAAAATAAATAGCTTATTATTATTACTGTTCTATGTTATTACTGAGGGTTCCGGCGATTATCATGTAAGATAAAATTCATATATAAGGGTAGTTAATGACGAAGTAGAACATAGGCGCAATTTGGTGGGACTTGGGTATGCTGAGCCGCCTTAGTTTTATCCGTAGTCTCCCAGCTTTTTAATCATGTTTTAGCTTAAAACATTAAGTATCAGGGTATGTGCTGGTGAAATAATTTTAGCCCTCCCTCACAGAAAAATGTCTCTAGGTCTTCAGAGACATAATAATATCGATGTCAGAGGGTGTGTTTCTTTATATTTTAAATATGTAAAACATTATTGACCGGTTTAGATCAAGTCATCAAGTGGGCAGTGGCACATCGGAAAAGAAATTGATTTAAAAATAAATAAATATGTGTACTTAAATAAGTAATAAACAATAAATATTCATGTGTTCCTATGTAATTATTATTAATTGAAAGTGAGCATCTGTATTAATATGTATGATTTCGTTGGTTTATTATCTGGTTTATAATCTTGGCATCTCGACAGTTATAAGCAGAGTATAAGACATTACATATAATTCAATATAATTAAATAATAAATTATAATGTAAATGATTTACATTGTAATTTAATAAATATCAAATGAGCAAGATGGAATTATACTTGTTATATTATCATTAAGTATTTAATTTTTAAGAATGATATTTAAGTATCTAAAAAGTATAATGTCTTTTATTATGCTTAAGATTAAGTTAATTAAATTAAATTTATTTAATCATCACTATAATATACTCAGATACAAAAGTAGTTCCAGATAGGGGTTTTTAATAAATTAATATTTTTATAACACCATTTGATGTAAAGAACAGCTCACAGATATACGTTAGTTACCTATAGCAAACTTAAGTGACATAAATTTGTTTAAATTCATTAGAAAATACTCTGTACCTATAAGTAATTGAAAGTTAGTAATAATGCCAAAGTGTGTTTTTGAAAATTGTGATAGTGGTAGTAGGAAGAAAGGAAAAAATCAAACGAACCTTGCAGTCCATCTGCATAGGTTCCCAAAAGATATAAATTTGTGTCTTATATGTGGTTGCAACAAATTGAATATGGTCAATCTATTAATGCAAAATCTATAAATCTTAAAACTGGTAACATCATCTATTCATATAAAATAGACATTAACATTATTCACGTTACATGTATTATTATTTTCATTTACATTTACTTATTAAAATGCATCTAGCTGTTGTTTGTTCATTGCATTTTGCTCCATACCATATTGCCGATAAGCCAATGATACAGAAATTATTGAAATATTCACCTCAACATATGCGAAAACTTAGAGATGATGCAATTCCTTTGAGGTAAATAATATTCAGGTTTTATTTTTTTATATTTATTTAATACCAATGTTCTGTTTAATAGTATTTATGGTACAGACTATTATAATATACCTTTTATAAGACCAGTGAACTCTTCTACACCAGTAAACAAAATTGATCCACCTAAAATAGTTACTCCTGCTGGAGGCTACATACCTAATGAATGAACGGATTGGTCTGTTTGTGGTATCAATAGATCGGGCATGATTTTTAGAATATACCTTTGTCATTTTCGAAAAAAATGGTTGAATAATAACGAATATATTAGCAAAAAAATCAAGTATTTTTGAAGCAAAAAGATATTGTGCTTGATCGTTTTTAGTTATTACGTTTCACGCAGCAGCGCACGAGACCGTATTACCCCCTCTATTCCGTATACATATTCGTCGCGGTCGTACACTGGGCAGGCGGGCAGCGGTTGCGACTTGCGGACTTGCGGTTCCCGCCGTTGCCCGCGTCTTTGCTTATCGTATTCGTAATTTCTGTTATCGACATTCATGATGAAAAAATAAAAAAATTTTAATTAGATTTATTTTGTCATGACATTCATATTTTTGGCGACGTTCGATGTAGATGCGTATAGCCGCCGCCGCGCCGGTAGAAAAACTACGTTTTATTTGTTATCTCATTTTATTTGTTGTAGTTGTAGTAGGCCATACTACCAGCTATACTACTATATTATTTATTTATATTATAATTTGTGATTCTTTATTTCTAAAATGGTTTCTAAAACATATAAACAGAAGTTACGAAAAAGGAGAAATTATTGAGAAAAAAAAAACGACAAATACAATGTGTATGGATGAATGTTTAATAAAGATAATAGATAAATGGCTACGATGTAATTACACTGCAATACATTTTGAACGATGTCCTCGAGGGGGTAAAAATGTACATATTATAATAATGGAAAAAAAATTGAATATGATTTTAAAAAAAAATTAGAGTATATTAAATAAACAAACATAATAATAAAATAAATTAATAAAAACATAAAAAATTACATATTACATGCCAGGGGCCCTATTCTTGAATCGAAGTGATAATTTATCAAATACGATAATTATCAATTCGTATATCACACCCGATAATATTTTATCAACTGTATCAATTCTCGAACGAGAAACGATAAGTAAAATTATAAGTGATAATTTACTTGAATCTCCTTGAATAAATAGCGTATGCCGTTATCACGTTATCAATAGACAGTTAATAAATATATGCTGAAACATTTATTATTTTCATGTCGGAATCACAGACCTTTAAAAAAAAGTTGTCATAGATTATAAAATACTACTTATAGTAGTATCTTTAAATTTAAAATAATATAATATTGTTAATCTATATTCTTACTAGCTGAACATTTATGCTATGATAGTTCTTCCTATTTACATAAATGTACTCAGGATAAACAGGATCATCGGTTTTGGGAGGAAATATTCCAATATGTGTACAATCTATAATTCCCACTATTCCAGGAAAATTGTATTTTGTATTAAATCTATAATAAACCATTGAAATATATTTTCTAAAATATACCTATCATCATAGGCGGACATTTGGTTCAATTTTTAGGGGGGCTATAATAATCCAATGTAAAGTGGACCGCAGGGGCTTCGCCCCCGCACCCCCACATGCTATAAACATATAACTAATACAAATATTGATATTTTTAATTTGTATTAAAAAAAAAAAAAAACACTAAATAAGGTAAATTTAAAAATAATTAATATTTTATTTTAATAACAAATATCTATTTTTATCGGCAAAAATATTCAAAATATCATTGCTATTTATATTTTTAGACATGTCTTTTTCAATATATAGTATAGAAAGATCGCTGAATCTATCCTGAAGCATCGATGTTCTTAACCATGTTTTTATTTTCCTCATTGCACTGAAACTTCTTTCGCAAGTAGCTGAACTAATTGGTATTGTTAATGCTATTATAAATAGTTTTTGCAAATTAGGGAATATGGTTTTGTTTTCTGACAAAACTCTTAAAACATCATCAATATTAAAATTCACATCATAACCAATATTTTGAAGTACAACATTTTTGGCCACTGTCATTTCTGAATTAAGACATTCTTTGGACACATCCACTAAAGACTAAACATAAATATAAAATAATATACTAATAATTATATATGAAATTATCAATACTGTTATTTATGAAGCAATATTTTAATATCATTTTAGATATTTACATGATAATGGCTAATGAAATGAAGACTATCATTAAAGTTCAACTCGAAAAATTATCAATAGATGAAGCCATCATTAGACTTTCTGGTGAAAATCGTTTTTTAAAATTTGTAATAACTACATCCAAGACAGAATAAAAAAAATTAGTCCTGAAATAATCTTCTGCAGTAGACTGTTTTGTTTTTTCATTAGATATATATTGGTCACTAGTAGATGTATTGACAATATAATTTTTTAAAGTTTTTGGCCCCATTCTTTTTCTTTTTGATCCTATATGACAGTAAGCATAATATTGAAACATTAATTTATTTTAATACCTGTACCTATATAAAATATTTGATATTTACCTAGAGATGGAATTTCAATCAATATGTTATGTTCATTCAAAAACATTGATATCTCACTCCAAAGTTCAGAAAACCCTACAGATGTTCTTAAATTTTCAAAAGAAGCAATGATACCTTTGATAAGATTGCTTGCTTTTCCAAGAGTTGCTGTCTTCTCTTGTAGTTTAATTGTTAAAATGTTAATTATAGACAACACTTTTTGCAATATGAACAATTGAACAGCAAACGTTTCTTTTCTAATACTTGAAAGTATTCCTAAGAAAAATCAATTTTAACAAAATCAGGTACATAGAAATAATTAGCAATTTAAAATTCAAAAAATACCTATGGCCTCATTCACATCTCTATCACTTTCATCTTCAATTTCTTCTTCTAATGCTAGCACTATTGCTTTAAAATTTTTTTTTATAGCTTCGCAGTTTCGGTACCGACAATTCCAACGTGTATCACTCAACTTAGAGATTGCTAATTTTTGTATTCCCAAACTTGTTTGTATATCATTGTACTTTTTATTTATGCTCGGTTTTGAAAAATGCACATACAGTGCTTCTAAAGTATTAAAAACACTTCTTGTTTCCTATAGATAAATAAATAAATATTTAGAAGAGAACCGTTAAATTTAAATCATAAATTATACCTTAACAAGTTTACACATATCCAAAACCACTAGGTTTACTCTGTGGGCCATGCAGTGAGTATAAATAGCATACGGATAATTTTCTTTCACTTTTGCTTGTACCCCATTGAATCTCCCTGACATAACACTTGCACCATCAAATGATTGAGCTACAATTGGTGTTTGTGGATTTATAACACAGATTTTTAAATATTCAATAATGTGTTGTGTTAATGTTTCAGCATTTTGTTTATTAGAGCAGTCAATAAATCCCAAAAACCTTTCAATAACATTAAACCCTTTACAGTATCTAACACATAATGACATCTGTTCTTGTTTAAAACATCTGAAAAATTATAAACAGAAAGAAAAAATATATAATAATGTAAGAAAAAATTGTTAATAATACAAAAAATAAATAAATAGCTTAATTATAAATTAAAATGTACCTTGCTTCGTCGCACATTATACTAAATGAACCAGCATTCTTAATTTCTTGAACAATTGTATCTTTAACATGTTTTGAACAAATCGCAATAATTTCATTCTGAATTCTATGGCTTGAATAATTAGTTTTTTCACAATATTTTGCAGCAAAGTCAGGATTATGTTTTGCCATCACATCACATATTTCTTTAAAATTTCCTAAAATTTATTAAGTTTTTAATTTTATACAGTTTAAGCATATTGTATTAGGCAGTAGGCACCTTGGTTTAAAGAATTAGCTGTTTCATCGTGACCCCGAAAACTAATTCCTTGGCGACTTAGCAATAATGATATATCAATCAACATTTTCATATAATTCCTATTCATTGCTACAAGCATACTGTGCTGTGAAGATATTTGAGTCAGAACACTTCCAGTAATTTCAGTTTTTTTATGTGAAGTCCATTTAGCCATGCAAGTGAGGTGATGTTTGGTTTCAGAATGAGCAAAAAGCTTACTTAATTTATTTCTCATAGCACCCCTTGAACCACTTAGCTATAGTAGAAGCAATGAAGCAAACAATTTACAATATTTTATATAAATATATATTAAAATAATACTATAATAGTTAGGCACATAACATTTTAAAAACAACTTGCCTTCTTCCAGTTTTTAAAACCAGCCTTAGTAAAACTATCTATGCAATTATCATTAGCACCACTGCTATAGTTACGGCAAGCAAAGCAATAAACTGCATCTTTAGAAATACTATATTCTAACCATTCATGCTGAATATAATATGAAGCATTAAAGCTTCGATTTTGTGTTCCAAATCTAGTCATAGGATATGACTAAAATAATGAAATATCATGTTATTATCATAACAATAAAATTATTAATAATAAAATATCAAACATAATATAAATAAATAATAATATATATAACACAAAATATCAAGCATGTTGACAAAAGCATATATTATTTTTAAATTCAAATTCAAATTTTATTGTTTCATGTTTCATAGTTTCATAGGTAGGAAACAAATAGCAGCACTTACCTTCAAAATTGGACGCACTGGTCCACTTAACAAGTTTCCTAAATCACTAGTTCCGTTATTAACTTTTTCTAACTCTAAGTCATCTAATTCGTCATGGTCAACTGGTCCATTTAACGTGTTTCTTAGATCACCAGTTTCGTTATTAACTTCTTCTAATTGTAAATCATCCAAGTCGTCATTGTAAACGAGGTTTGTTTCAATGTTGTTAACATTTTTTATTTTTTCTTTCTTTTTAAGATCTTTTTTCACATTAAAAATACTAAACAAATTTGCCATGTTCAAAAATCAAAACACTTAACGTCTACGTCACAACACTCAACCGAGTCAACCGAACTACCAATTAAACTATTATAGTATTATTATAGTTGTATACTCGTATTCAACAATATTAACCGTCAATGGCGTCAATACTCAATTGTCATAACCACAAAAACGTTGAAACCTAAACAATTTTTATACACACAGATATATAAAAATTTTTATATATCTGTGATTATACACTAATTAATAATAATAATTATTATTATCAGAATGTCAGCGCGGCACGTGAGAGACCGTTTCTATCATGAGTAACCTAACCGCCGCCTAGCATACCGATAAGACGTGATAACGCGTCGTCTATGGGATATCCGCGTGACCGCGTGTTCGTAAATTAAATGAATTCGGTCAGTTGTTGGTGGCGGTGGATTTGATTGTTTGATGGCTATATATTCTAAGATTTTTAATGATATTATATTAGCGTCATTTGTTGGTTAAATATTATTTTACGATTTTCAAATAAAACGAAAACATAATAATTAAATCAACGAATAACATTAATAATTAAATTTCGATTTTGAGGGGGCTATTAAAATATTTAGGGGGGCTAAGCCCCCCTAAGCCCCCCCCCCCCCGATGTCCGCCTATGCCTATCATGTCTTAAAATATATGAATCTATTTATTTTACTTTTCTCTTGTTTGTCGTAGTTCTATTAATGTTGATGGGTATTTTACCCAATATTTGAAAATTTCTGGTTGATTCAAAGCATTAACTACTTCATCTATCGCTCTTGAAACAATCGCTAAATTACTGTTCCCAACGGGAAGTTGGTAGGAACCAGTTGCAAAGAAATTCAAAGCTATGAATACCTAATATGAAATAAACTAATAAATAACAATAATATTTATAGGGATCATTATTTAAGTAAGTACTTACTTTAGTCTGTATATTTAAGGCAGATGTCCTTGTTGCTTCTGTCATATGAGGAGTTAATATGTTTATGACATATCTTACTAAATCTTTTGTCAGTCTATAATTGTTTATAAAAATATAATCTGGTAATAAAAAAGCATCAAATCGTTCACTGTGACTAAGCTTTCGGTAATTTACTGCATTTTCTTGCCGTTCTAAGTTTTCTAATGCAGCTATATAAAACTCATCCATACTCTTGTAGATTTTTATATCAATTATAAAAAAAATCACGAGTAAGTAACGAGATCACGATAAATTACACTAAAAAGTCAATAACGACCAAGAAAATGGGTGATAGAATAGAAAATAATAATACAAGTATATACCTACAACTCAAATAATAGGTAACAGTGATAATCAATTTCACCAGTGAAATAGGTAGGGATAATTTATCGTTTTAATTATCAAATTAAATTATCAATAATTCATTCAAGAATATCAAAAAACGATAATTTCAATTTTCATGTGATAATTAAAGAATATCACACGTGATAAATTATCACTTCGATTCAAGAATAGGGCCCCAGTACATAAAAACATGTTATAAAAAAACTATTGATATCCCAACAAAAACACTTCGACTCCGTGTAAAAAATTGCTAAGTAAAAAAACACTAGTCATCTATAAGACTTCAGCATTATAAATATGTGATATCATAAATAAATGCTAAGTTAACTTAAATTTGAAAAAACTAGTAATTTATAATACTTAAACATTATAAAGCTGTGATATCAAGAATAAATGCTAAGTAAATTAAATTTTAAATTAATTGATTCTATCTCAATCATTTATTTACTTGGCTAGAATTTATATATTTCGACGAATAAACATGTCTATTCATAACTGGACTATTTAAAAAATTTCCATGACAAATGACACTAAATTTGTTTTATAAAAAAGTCTTAGTTATTAATTTATAAAGAAAATAAATTCTAACTAAATCAGACCTACGCGCGAAATGATAAGAATCATGTATATTTTGTTGCATTACAACATTTCTAGGGCACTTACTAAAATAAAGCAACGTATTACAACAGTCAGTGACTTAGAATTTATCCAATTGACCAAGGTAAGCCGTTATTTAGATTTTTTGAATTGTTGAATGAAGCAGTATTTTGTACAACTCAATGATTTTATTATTTATAATACATTATACTTAAGTGCATTCTTATGACAACTGCTGAACTGCTCATATATATTATATTTTAAATAAGTTTTTAGAGCATTGCATTATTCGCCTACATCATAATGTGTCTTAACATAAAAAGGTCTTAAGATCGAGCAACATGTCCTACAAGATATCAATAAATGCATATCAGTTGTACCTTTTTGTACCTGTAGTGTATTGACATTGGTATAAGTGTCAATTTTTGGCTCCCAACGTTGTGTGTTATGTATTCTTGGAAATTAATTATGAGGGTTATAGATAGATAGTTACTAAAATAAAGCAATGTATTACACTTGAGTCACTAAGAATCCATCCATATAGATACCTGAAATTTATTGTATAATTGAAATGAAGGATTTGCCATTTGTGCCTGAATGGTAACACATAAAACGCATGAAGTTGTATGTATTAGTGTATCACCTCATTTAAATCAGAACTGTCATACCCAAATCAGTATAATTATTAATTCATCCTTCTTTAGGGTGTCTCACAAAGATCTGACATATAGAATAACTTTTGTTGTATTCAATATTCAAAAAAAAAAGTATTACATATAATTCATAGACACTTAAAAATGTACTTATATATTATAAAGTAAGTAGGTTTAAATGTTTTTTTTTTTTTTTTTTTACCAATTAAGTACAATACTTAACTAAATGATATTTCAATATTTGTAATCCCCAAATAAAAAAATTGTATGTCTATAGCGTTTTGAGCTTAATCTCATATTTTCTGTTAATATTATTATTATTATTATTTTTTTTTACATCTATTAAGATACGGTGTCCAAGGCGCGGCTATGTCGCGACTACACTGTTTTTACCCGATTCCTATGGACTGGTGTTCAATGAGCGATTGCGGCCTTGCGGCTATGAAAGAGTCGCTGCGTCTGTCCTGCGGCTCTACTCAATCGAAAGCAGTGCACAGCGACAGTCGCCAGCGGCTTTTGCTATTTCTATTGTATTTTTGTATGCTAATAATATTTTAAATACCATGGCCGAACCGCAAAACTTTACCAAAGTTGTATTTTTGCCCGACCAAGAAGAGATATTCTTTTTACTATGTTGAGTAACTTATCGAATTAATGTTTTGATTTTCAACTTCAGTAGCTTTTCCTGTTCGAAATTGAATCTAGTTGGTGCATTGGGGAGATCATTTTTTGAAATTCCCAATAGTTTTCAAAAGCACCGTGAAAAACCAAAAAAAAAAAAGCTGGTAAGTAAGTGGATGTCGCTCTGCTGTACAGTAGTTTACAAATGGGTTACAGCAGTAATGGATGGTATTAAATTTGAATTCAATGATATAATATCATTGTATACGAAAAACGATTCTGATCGGAGACGAGTTTTCTGTCTTGGATATTTTATACAATATTAATTATATTATTTAAAAAAAATGTAGGTACCTATAAAATAAATTCCAAATTAATTATAAACAATTATGTTTAAATATTATGTATCTGTTTTTTATTTAGTTTTATATGTATTTTTATTGTTTTACATTGATTATAATTTTATGATCACAATTAAAAAATATTACTATTATCGTATATTTTGTAACAAAGAATGTCTAAAAAAAAAAAATAAGTTTCATTGCTTCCTGTGTTGTGCTTCCTCGGCTACAATAAAATATAATAATAAGTTTTTTAACTTTTCATTGTTATTCACCTGTATAAGGGCAATCTCTTCTTCGGTGACCATATTCATAACATTTTGTACATTCTAAAATCATAAAATATTTTATAATTATTACAAATTACTTGCATAACTGTAGCAGTGGTGGTTTATCCCAAATATGGGACTGTGTGCAAAACTAAAAAATGGTCCCCCCCTTCGTTTTTTTATTAAATAATATCGGTATAGATATATAAATTCAAATATAAAGTAAGAATTTTTATTCTAAAATTCTAAAATCTTATGCAAATCTACAAGGTACTTTCTATTTTTGTTAAAATTTTAATTACATAAGAAATAAGATGAAATTACGTCATACAAATAAAATAATAATGATAAGAATATAATAATAATAATAATAATAATAATAATAATACAAATTTAATGGAAATTTCGTTTGCATGCTTTTTTTCTAATTATTTCTTTTAAATTAAACTGACCAGTTTTTATTTTTTCGAAAATAACTGTATTTATTTATTTATATTCTTTTTTTTGTGGAACGTTGAAAAATAATGGCCAATGCGCCCCCCAAGCCGAGGGCCCGTGGCATTTGCACACATCGCATACATGTAGGACACTCCACTGAACTGCAGGTAGTATATTACAATTACATTACATAATTGTTTTTTTAATTATATTTTTTTTTTTATGAATTCTATTAAGCTTTAAAGAAATCATGGTGTAGAAAAAAAGGTAATGTAATAATACTCACGCCCTTTGAATGGCGTATTCAGCCGCCTTCCATCGCTACTGCCGCTTCTGCTACTTGGCGTGTTATCTTCAAGTGGTGTCCGGTCTACGACGATTATGTCGGCATGCCGCTCGCTGTCACCGTCACCGCCGCCACCACTATGACGCCCACGCCCACGATGATGTTCACCGCCACGATCTTCATCATATCTTTGTGGCGGTCCTGGACGGATACCGCGTGAGTCAGTGGTGTCACTAGTGTAGGAAGTGGTGAAAAGAAAAACACAAACAGTTCGCGGTATAATGATTTTTTTATTGTGGTGGTTGAAAATACAACCGCCAGAAAATGATCAACACGAAAATCAAAATAGCGGGGTGGTGAGGAGCGTGTGTCGTTCAGTGTCGGTCAGAGAACTCACTCTACTGTCGACCGGTTCGGAGTCTCGGCGGATCGACCGTTCCAGGCGCGCTTATCGCGTGTCGGTGTCGTCCGTCGTCGATTGGCGGTTGAAAAGAGAAGTAATTGCGCGGTTTGCCGGGCAAAGGCCGTTTGAATTCAAACGGCTATTACGCGGGCCCGCGTCATACTCCCCCCCCCAATCCGCCAGCGACGGCGGTGTTCCAGCCGGTACCGGTGGAGTTGTGGCTTGTTCGGTCGCGCCGTGGTTGCCGGTCGCGTCTTGGTCGCCGGTCGCGTCATGGTTGCTGGTCGCGTTTTGTGTGTAAGCGGCCCACAGTACCGGATCCCGTTGAAGCTGCGCCGTCTTCATCCACTGTACTCGTGCCGCCGTGGTGATGTAGGTTGCCTCCTCCGCGCTACTGTCCTTAGGAGCTGGTAGCTGGTGGTATGTCTTCGAACGCGGTGGTTCCACTGGTTGTCGCAGTGTGACCGTCCGCCATTCGGACGTTGTTTGGTGGTCCTTGGGGTGGGGGGAGGGAGGGTGATTTGCCGTATTTACGGGCTACTGTCGGATTTATGTACGTTTCTGCGGTTGTGAAATATAATAGGGCTGTTACGAAGCCTGATGGAAATTCGCGTTCGACCGCAAGGGTCGGAATTTTGTCCGGGCGTGTTCGCATGCCGTTATTAGTTGTATTGCCATCGGTAATGCGGGACAACTGGTTCTGAACCGCGACAGAGACTGTTCGGTAGTCGGTGTTAACCGCCATAACCATACTGTCCCTATCGGTTGCCACTGTGCCTATCCGATGCTTTACGCTCGCAGATTGATCTGACCTAATGCCAGGATGGCACGGTATGTGTGTTTACCTGTCACCCATGTGGGTGAGCACCCGTGTATCTGTTGCCTTTGTCCCTACACCTGCGGCTGCCCCATGAGCCGGTTGTTGTTGAACACACTTGTCACCGGTGAGGTGAGTGTGATTGGTGGTGGGGTGGTGTAGGTTGGGGGTCTGTGAACGGGTGTCATTAGGTGAGGTGGCGGAAAAAAATAGCGCTTTGTGATTACGCCTATTTTTCCCGCGTGTACTACCGAAATGTGCCAAATGTGTGTGCAATGTTCGGGCTTACATATGACTTTTGTGCTTGTGAATCGAGTAGCGCTGTTACGAAGCCTGACCTAAATTCGAGCTCGACCGCGGGGGTCGGAATATTGTCGGGGCATGTTCGTTTTTTGTTACTCGTCGTTGGTTGTGTACTGTAGCGGGGCAACTGGTTCTGAACCGCGTTTCCGGTGCTCTGGTGAGCGGTTTGCACCGCCATTATCAGAGCGTCCGTTTCGGTTGCCTCTGTGCTACTTGTATGTTCCAACGGTGCACGTGTGAATTTCATAGTAGTGGTCTGTGTGTGGTGGTGATGACCTACTACTTAATGAAATAGTGTGTGTGTGGGCGGGTGATATATCTGATGACGCCGAGCTTGTCGATGAGCGTTTGACAGTTATATCCCCGTCCGTAATGCCGAACGTTATTGGTGGTGGCGTGGTTGTGTGTGTGTGTGTGTGTGTATGAGGCGGCGGCGCGGACAAATGTCCGCCGACTCAATTTCCGTTTACCAAAGTCGGTGTGTGCCCGGGGCAGTCACTGTTCCAGTGCGGCCCTCCGCAGTACCATCACGGGTTAGACGGTGGCGGTTTTCCAGCCGTGTACGCGGTTGGTGGAGCGGGCGTTGTGTCCGGACTTGGCCGGCTTGTTTGTATGCCGGTTTTGGTTGCGGTAGTGGTGGTGGTGGTATAGTGCTGACTAGACACGTTATCAAACCGTAACGATCGGTCGGCGTGTTGGTGTGCCGCGGCTGGCGGTTCGCGTGCCGCGGGACAACTCGTTCCGTAGTTCGTCGCGTTTGATATATTCACGTGTGGATGTTGGTGTGCGTTATCGGTTGTTGATAATTCCGGTGTATTCCGGTGTTGTCCTGATAACATGGTTCTTTGGTGGTGGGACGGTGATGGTACTTCCGGTTGCGGTTCCGGTGTCTGGTGTGATATACCCATCTCCAGACGTTACATTATCTCTGCTATGCGACGTTGGTCGTCGCCAAAACGGATCATGCGGCCCACAAGCATGGCCAGTCGTGATTCCAAACTGTGCGCATGCGTTGAGATCGCTGCCGATTGCCGTTCCTCCTGAATTATACCGCGGGCCA
Organism: Diuraphis noxia; assembly: GCF_037042655.1. NCBI lineage: Eukaryota > Metazoa > Arthropoda > Insecta > Hemiptera > Aphididae > Diuraphis > Diuraphis noxia. The sequence continues at coordinate 101,003,226 of NW_028301711.1, read as the reverse complement.
TTTGGATCATGTCCGTGGCTTGTTGGTTGGTTGTGTTTTTGTTGGTGGTGTTTAGCGGTGGCGGGTGTCTGTTTGGTCGTCCGCTGTGGTCTCGAGTGGTCCGGCATGGTACGCCTGACTCAAATCCGAGACACTTCCGGTTGGCCTAATGGTCTCCATAGGCTGGAACCGGATGGCGTTGGCCTGCAGGTCTATATCCGCGAAATGCTGGAACAATCGGATTTCGAAAGCGTCTTTCACGCCCCCTTCCGGTTGCCCGCGCTGTCAATACTCGTAACGTAATTCCGCAACGGTCAGCTCATTAATGTATTTTCCCGACATCTCGTCCGATTGTTTTTCCGGTGTTATTGACGGGAAAATATGTAATGCAGTTGTTGTTGTTGACCGTTTATCACTGTTTATTTACGTACGAATGTAGGTCAGTGTGGGTCTGTGATTACACTAGCCGGTTTTCGTGACGTTTGTTGCGGCTGCGCGTGTGTGCATTGTCCAGTCGACTATCGTGATTACGAATGCAGTCCGGTTTTGTGTATTTTTTTCCCGGGTACTTGCGTGGTGGCGTTCGGTGGGTGGTGGTGCTGAGCGGTGGTTGTACGACCTTCTCGCGCTCTAGCGCTCCTACCTGTCCGTGGTTGCGGTGTCGCGCGCAGTGAAGTCGGTGCGTCCGTAAGTCGGGCGGCGCGGACCGTCGTTACGTACTTCAAAGTTACGTAACGCTGGTTTTTCCGTTATAGCCTGCAAACCACGATTCCATCGTATGGAATCGGGAGTTTTTCGCAAGTTGCACAACAGGGGTCTGTGATGGGGGTAGTATTGGGGTAAGTAAATGATACCAAAAGTATTCACTTACCGGTGATTCCTGTTCGGGGAGCCAATTTTGTGGCGGTCCTGGACGGATACCGCGTGAGTCAGTGGTGTCACTAGTGTAGGAAGTGGTGAAAAGAAAAACACAAACAGTTCGCGGTATAATGATTTTTTTATTGTGGTGGTTGAAAATACAACCGCCAGAAAATGATCAACACGAAAATCAAAATAGCGGGGTGGTGAGGAGCGTGTGTCGTTCAGTGTCGGTCAGAGAACTCACTCTACTGTCGACCGGTTCGGAGTCTCGGCGGATCGACCGTTCCAGGCGCGCTTATCGCGTGTCGGTGTCGTCCGTCGTCGATTGGCGGTTGAAAAGAGAATTAATTGCGCGGTTTGCCGGGCAAAGGCCGTTTGAATTCAAACGGCTATTACGCGGGCCCGCGTCATCTTAGTCTTTTACCGCCTCGATTGCCTTGCCGTCCTCGATCGCCACCACCACTACCATGAGGCACACGGACGTTGCCGCCGCCGCCACCACCACTACCATGAGGCACATGGTCACCGCTGCCGCCGCCGCCATCACCACTACCACCACCACCACGACGTACACGATCATACCATCGTCTTTTTTCGCCTTTCCAGCCTTGCCGTCCTCGATTGCCGCCTTGCCAATTACGTCGTCCGCGTTCGGCACTACGACCACGTTGTTGTTGTGGTCCCCCACGGGAGGTGGAGGTCACTGTCACGGGAGGGGCGGTAGGAACGTTGAAATAAGTTGTAGGGGCCACATTGCCTGGTACCAATGGTAACTTTATGGTAAAAGTAAATTCCATCTAGAACATAAAAACAAATTAATTGATTTCATCCAGAAAACTATTGTACTATTGTTTCTTATGCAAATAAATAGGTACCATGGAAATAAAAACCGGTAGTCAGAAAAAAAGCCAAAAAAAAAAAAATCCAGGAAAAAAAGCCACGGGAAAAATAATCCACAGAAAAAAAAGCCATAGGAAAAATAACCCACGGAAAAAAAAGTCAAATTGCAATGTTCACACATTATTGGTCATATCAAAATAATTAAAGTATTATTCGACATATAAAATTATTAAAAAAAAAATTAAGTTTAATTATTGGTCATATAACATATTGTATACATATGTATTATATATTATATTATATTATATTAATAAAAATAATAATAATACACAGCCACACAGGTTATATTTCTTACACCCTAGATGGCTAGATATGTATAAGTATAATGTATATACTGTATATACAACGGTATATAGGGTGATTTTTTTTTAAATGTAAAATGCAGTATGAACTTAATAATTTCCTTAATATATTTAATGAAGGAAATCAAAACAGTTTAATTTTCCCTACAGGTGATGACAAATACAAAAAACATAAAAATAAAATAAAGGTTGTAAAATAAATAAAACCAATACATTCATTGCTATTTAGAATCTAAACTATATTAATTACGATGAAATAACAAATAATAACATATATCATAAAATTTTAAATAATACCTAATTTTAATTTTAAACTTTAATTTTAATTGTTATAAATTTAATTATTGCAATTTTACTTTTTTTTCCTACATTCAAAAAAACCATACAAGCAGTTTGGAAAGTTGCCTATATTCTTATGACAAATATAGTATTAAAGTATTATCGTGATATTATGCTATAAGCAAAGACCCGGTTATTTTAATAATACATGATCAATTTAGATGTGTACGGGGTAAAAATCGTCCGAGATAAAATTCACCTAGCGTAACAGGCGACAGTTTGATACGGAACTATCTAAACATATCCTAGGTACGTACTACGTACATTTTTTATATAAATGGTTAGTAATAAACTAATAATAATTAATAATTAATAAGAGCTGTACATTTAGTGCATTCAAATCTAACGAATGAAGTATGAAATTAACTCGAAGTATAGGTATAAATACAAATCATAAAATTCTCGTATGTGAAACATTTTAAATTAAAGATATTATTAAATTAGTACGAGTGTACAGAACGTTATTTACAAAATGAAAATTAAATAAATAAAAATATTTTAACAGATGGAATTAATTATACGTATCTAAAAAATTAAATAATGACATCATAAAAATGCTTAAAAAGGACCTAATAAATAAAAATTCATAATGGCATTTCAAACTATGAGTCAGAGGAGATGATATGTCTTGTCTTAATAACGTAAAAGAATAATGTAATTTTCTACAAATTCATCGTCCAACTGTTCTAGTAAACAGTACCTTATAATAATATACCTATCCAGTATCCATAATAGGTATCTATATAAATGTTAAAAATTAATAATAATAATTATTATTTCATTTAAATAAGTATGATAAAGTGACGGTAGTGATAGGTCTAAGTGTCTAACCACTCTAACCAGGTAGTTTATTATTATTTTATAACATCTATATCTATTGTTTACTAACAATATATCTACTATTTACACTATACAATAATATTCTATTGTATACAAAATTACGAATACAAATACGATGTAACTTTTAGCGTTAATGTATGAAATTCAGTAATTCTATAAAATAACTGGTTACTATACAATTACGAGTACTTTCAGTTAATGTATTGAATGACTAATGAGTCAATAAACACATACTTCAATTAGCTATTCTACATACTAACTAGATATTTTATAAACCAACAATAGCGGTTTAGTTAATGTGTGCGCCCAACCATGTGGACTGGCGAAGGGACCACTCGGTAATGCCCGAGAACGATGGGACGGGCCAAAAACGGCCGATCTTAAGTTAAAACTCCGACTAATATGGCGATTAGGCAACCAAATATACTTTACGCCTTATAAGTTGAGATTAGGCAATTTTGACGACGACGATGACACTGAGGAACGGGAAGGGATATATATACATATATACACGGGAAATAGGATAATACAAATTATTTGATGGGGACGGGGGCCCTGTGGTCGATCCGGTCTGGTGCAATGACCACAGGGGCAATTACAATCAATGGGGCTGTACTTAAAAACTAACTTATCAACTACGGAAGATCAGCTTTCTGGTGACTGGCACGACTGGATGACCGGGGCGGCCTCTCACACAACCCACCGTGGGTGCTGGCGGACTTACGCTGAACACAAAAATGACTGGACGACCGGGTGACGGCGGGTGTTGCAGTAGGTCGATGTTGAATGAGACGGCCTGGGTGGCCTCTCACACACGGACGTACGTTGATAGGAAAAGTAATAACGAAAAAAACAGACTTACTAGTTCAGTGGGAGTGACTAGATGGAGGGTCTACCGTGAAGAAAAACACATTGGTTTCCAATAAAAGTATGTGGTCGTTTTATTAACGTCGCACATCGAAAACTAGATCGTTTTATTAGCAGATCAACAATAACAATTTTTGTTTTACGCTTTTCGCATGCGTAGGCCGCATAACAAAAAAAAAACGAATAATAATAATAATTGATACGAAAAAAAATGATACGTATACGGCAAAAGCCGAATAATAATTTTACATTGATTACATATAACACAAAGAGAATAGATACATAGATAATAATAATTTATGATAATTAAACAATTTAATACAGAAAGGACGGAGTGGAGTGGAAGATACGGGAGGGAAGTGATTAGGACGGTCCGCCGTCGCGCAGCATTACGTTCAGCGAGAAAACTTGTTTGGCGCGAACAGTTAATGTATTTAAAACTATTATCTATTGAATCTATCCATAAAATATAAATATAAATATTCACTTTTAAAAAGTAAATTCTGATTTATGTAACGTAAATTTATTAGAATTATTAAAATAAAAAATCAATAGTTATCAATAATTTTTAGAGTACAATTTTATTATTATAAACTTATTCTATCATTATAGTTACAATTATTAAATTACTATTTTTTTTTTACAATTTAAAATGTATTTATTAGTACTAGTACTAGTAGTATTAATACTAGTTACTTTTTGGCTGGCATTTAGAGTTACAAATTAGTCTTATTATTTTTACAAATAAAACGACAAAGGCAACAAATGTTGTATCTTGTATGTTGTCTAATCTACTACTGGTCATTTACATTGCGATATAAATTTCATACATTAGCGTAAACCCAACTGGTATTTTATATATAAACTAGTAAAGCTGTGTAGTTTATATATTAACGACAGCTGAAGCTCAAGAAGAGGACTATCATAATTAAGCTAAAATTGTATTTACGAACTCATTGTAAACTTTAATTAGTTAATTTATAATTGTAAAAACATTGCAAAAATACCTGGTGTATTGACACAATTATAATAATAAATTAAAAATATATATATACTAACGAGCATAACTAGGAATTTTATAGACTATTATTTTTTTTAATAATTCCATAAAGTTTTGAGTTTTTTTTTTTGCTTTTTTTTTTCTCGTGTCAGGCATCATACTGGTAATTATAAGTTAGTTATCTAGACTAGTTTATATAACTGGTTTACAATTTAAAACATACATAAGTAGATAATATACAATAAAATAAAATAAAATAAAATTTGGTAGAGTAAGTGTTTCGACTAGATGTTTTCATTTGCCCAGTACTGGGCCACGTCCATTGCTTTCTGGTTGGCATTAGTTAAGTCTTCTAGCGTGCAAGGTCCTGGTGCCAATGGGCATACCAATAAATGTGCCTTCGTCTGAATTGTTCCACAATGGCAAGATGTCTCCTGATCATTGAGGTATCCCCATTTCAGCATGTTATCCTTAGATCTTCCTACTCTCACTCTCAGTCGGTTTAATGTCTTCCACACATGCCATTGTAGTTCGTGCCCTGGAGGTAAGTGTTCCGCAGGTTCAATCAAGCCTCTAATGTCCTTTGTTTTATCTTTCCATGCATTTATTCTACTCTGGGAGGGGTCATTTTCTAAGGCACTAGAGACTCTGAGAAAGCTTTTCCTCGACTTTAGTCGAGAGATTGTAGTCGTCTGTCCGTACATAGGATGTCTCGGGTCGTTTTTGTCTTTCCAAGTTAGTGGAGATTAGTCGTCTTATTGATGGTGGAGCTATGCCTGCCAATAAGTATACTTTTTCAATAGGTGTGTTTTTGAGGCATCCTGTTACAATACGACATGCATCATTTAGAGCAGTATCTATTTTTTTTACATGAGTTGATCTTCCCCATACTTCACATGCGTATTCCCCGACTGAAAAACAGAGGGCCATTTTGATCCTATCAGTTTTCGGAGTAAACCGTTGCGTGTGTTTATCTTTTTACTTGTCTTTTCGCAGTGATATTTGTACGTTAAAGTTCTGTCAAGAGTAACTCCTAAATATACTGGTGTATCGCAGTGTAGTAGTGCCTCACCTTCCCATGTGATTTCCAATTTACGGTTGGCTTCCCTGTTTCTCAGATGAAATGCGCAAAGAAGTGTCTTATTCGGGTTTGGTTTGAGGTGGTTACTTGTATAATATTTGCTCGTGTGTTCCAAGACGTTAGTGAGCTTTTCTTCAATTGTCTCAAAATTGTTATCCTGCACAGCTATTGCTGCGTCGTCTGCATATATAATGTTTAATTTTATCGTCATTTGATATATATTGGTCATTTGTATAGATGTTAAAAAGTGTTGGAGCAAGAACACTATCTTGCGGTAGTCCGTTTTTCGAGTTTCTCCATCTGCTGTGTTTCCCTGCCAGAGTGACAAAGAATCGTCTGTTACTCATCAGAGACTCAATAATTTGCGTTAGCTTAAAATCCTGTGTAAGTTTGTATATTTTTTCTAACAGTAAGCCGTGGTTGACTGTGTCATAGACCGCCGAGAGGTCTATGAAAGCCACGCCGGTTATTTGTTTTCTCTCAAAACCGTCCTCAATGTGTTGGGTAAGGTTAAGTATTTGTCCTGTGCAGGACTTAACTGGGCGGAAGCCAGCTTGTTCTTTTATTAATTTTTCATCTATGGCTGGACCTAATCTGTTCAGTAAAATCCGTTCATACAGATTATAAGTGTGGCATAGCAGAGAAACTGGTCGATAGCTGGATGGTAGGTCAGGATTCTTTCCAGGCTTTAGTAAGGCTATTATTTTTGCACTATTTTTTTTTTGCTTATTGAAAATAATATTCTTATTCTATTCTACTTTATTTTTTATTAAAATAATTATCTGGTTTATAATAAAAGACGAGTTATCACTGCCATCTTTTTAAAAGGTAAGAAATACTTATTTACCCAAACTAGTAACTTAAACTACGCCTATGATCCAACATTCAATATATCATGAATATACCTGCCCATGGACTTAAATAGAGGCTTAGCCCTTCCTGATCCAACTTAAGCTCTCCTTAAGATATTTTAATATATAAGATGTTAGTTTTGTATAAATATATTCAACAAATAAATTTATATTTAATTTGTGATAGTTTTGAATTCTATTCTTTTTCTTTTTTTTATTACTTATATTGCCTTCCAAAGGTGGGCATTAACTAGTTAGTTTATTTTCTAATCAATTTATGAACTTAACTAGTTTAATTTACAGTTGAAATAACTTAGCTTTACTCAGTTAATCCATTAAGTTAAAAACATTTTGAAATTTTTCGTTTATACGTAAATATTACTATACTAGTATAAAATATAATAAATATTTCAATATTATGCAATAAACCATGCAAATAACTTGCCCACAATGACTTAAAATCTGAACCCTATAGATAAAATCAAATTGTGTGTAAGTAGTGAGTAGAAGACAAGTCTTCCACTCTTTTTGTTCTTGAAACTTTTTGGGCTCAAGCCCTAAGCATTTGAAGGCCCTATTTACGTCCAAGTACTCGCCATATATATATATATATATATATATATATATATATATATTATACATCTAACACAAAACTATTTATTATAATCTAGCTGTATCAAGATATACTTCTCAACAATTATCACCTTCTCACTCATACAACAAACACTAGGGTTCATTGAATATGACTGTAATGGACCTAAAATAAACATAACGGCTTTCAGTAGTCTGAGTGTAGATTTTTGTGACCTCCCAACCGCAATCGTTGTCAAACCTATTCAGAGAGTTCAGTTATTACAAAAAACAGACACTTATTCAATACCTTATAAATCATGTTCAATAACAACTAACTATTTAATAACGCGGTGCTCAGTACTAGAAGATGCTCAAATGGTAGAAGGTGGATACTTTACAGAAATTTCAGAACTAGGCAGCTCACAATGTTCGGAAATTCACCAAAGGTTAGTTTACCGTCTTCCACTTGGCGGCATGATCACAGGATTAAAAATAAACGAAACAAGACTTTTTTCTACTACACTAGCTGGATTCGTTGACAGACATGGTAATTGCAAAGGTACAACATTCATATCAGACAAAGGTACGTGGCAAGATGTTATTGTTCAAGCTCACTTTAAAATATTCCTGACCACTGGGATGGCAATAGAAAATAGCAAAGAAAATATTCTAATACTCCCAACGGGCACTTCATTCAAGCTAACTGACCAATATGGCATAGATGCATACAAAGGAGAAGTTATATGGGATTTAAATGTATACGATTGTGATACCCATGAGTTTACAATATTATACGATGGACCTGCATCTATAGTCACATCGGATAAAAATAAAAATCAACAAACCTACTTGGTTGAATTTGACCAAGTAGTTTTTGCCCTCAAAAGTATAAGACAAACATATGCTTGTCATATACCAGTAATTCAAACTGAACATTCTCAATTAAATATCTTAACAGACCCTCTATTTTTTAACTTCTTCAAAACAAAAAACATTTCTCCACAAAATACAGACTTAATTGGCGTACATTAACACAAAATTTGTTTACATTGAAAACCGTTTTAAATCTTCTATGACAACTTTATATACAGATTTACTACACAAGCAATGTGAGCTAGAGAGAAAAGTATTATTACATAAATTAAGTTTAGCGACATACAGTCTTTCAGAATATGCGTATGCAATGGGGTGAAGGTCCTGGTTTTAAAGCCATTCAAGCAGGCGAAGTAAATATTTAATAAAATGTAAAGCAGTCGAGGTGGAAATTGTATACAAAGATGCTTGTTTCAATGAACTTCCTGTATTATATAACAACCAATCATATTTCATGGCACCAAAAACCAGGACTTTGCAGAAATATGGTACAGAAATAGATTGCAATCATTTATTACCATCTGCATTTTATCTTGACGGAGATTGGTTTTCAATTACATCAAAAATAAATGAAATAAAAAACCCCAAACCCTTAAGCCATCAACAGAATGGATTTGGACCTACAAAAGCCCTGAGCATTTGATAACGGCTGGAATTTACACTTACAATACGATGAAGGCCTTCCAACAATATTTAGTATTACCTCAGGAGATAGAGGCCTCACAAAAGAATCTTGCAAGACAAACCATGGGTCTGTCTATAATGGATCAGAGGTTAAATTTAAATAACTTAATTGATGAAAATACAATAATAAAATGGTAGATACCAAATTAAAAAATATGTGGGGTTGGTTCACCGGATTTGGAGAATTTGTCTCCGGTTTATTAGGGATATTTTTCATTTGGAAAATAATATTGACCTGTATTAACACAGGTTTAAACTTCTCTCTATTATATCAGACATTTGGATGGAGCCTGAAACTAGTGGCAGGCATTTTTTCCAGCATCACCCATTACTTAATGCACAATGCACACCACCACTTCCGACAACAACAACAACAAAGTGAAGAAGAAGAAGAACATGAAGATCATTCATCATTAAATATTGATAGACAGCGAGTTCAAAGTATGCGAATGCATAATGCACCGTTTAAACCCAACACTCCACCCATCACTTACAATCGAAAACAATTATATCAAAATATCCATAAAAATATTTATTAACTTATGTATATTCTATAAGTACATTTTAATTTTTAATTTTCTTGTACATATATAAGTAGTTCAAATATTGTATTTTACAGCGTTTTTTTTTATGTAAATGTTAAACTTATTATTATTATTTATTACTACAACATTAAAAACATTGAATGATATTTAATCAAATTATGTTAGTAATTTATTCAGTTCATCATATTGGTTACATTTTAATTGATTTTTTAAATTATAATTTAATGCTATACCTATTTAATTTAATTATTTCAATAACATTATAATACATTTATTTATTATAAGATTTATTATTTTAAAACTAATTAGCTATGACTTATGAATAATACACAACTTGCAGTTAACTAAATTATCATACATGAAATATCTTTACCTACCTTTGCTGTCCGATGTTCTCTGTAATACTGTTTTGTTTTAGATAAAAAAAAACTGAAATTTATTCCAGACAATAACGAATATAAAACTTATAAAGTTAATTGAAAAAAATATAATGATGTGCTATAGATACACATCACACATTGCTAATTAAATAATGAAAAAAAATGTACAAAAGTTTCTGTGACAATAAGGTATAATATTATAATATAACCTAACCGTACATACTACGTCGGACGTCGGTTAGTTCATTAGCAAATGTTAAATATTTTAAGAACATAATAAAAGTGTATACAATTAACATTGGCTATATTTAAGTTTTAAGTTTTAAAACAATAGCCATATTAGACACAACTAAATTATGAAAAAAAAGTAATATTTGACATGTGTTAAAGCTGAAAAATATGTATGTTTTTATAATATTATAACGTTTGATAAGAGATGGAGAAATGCTTACGTCACAGACATGCGTATCACGAGTTGCTGACATACCTCTTTAATACGCGTGATTAGTGTCTACGTCATACTGGTTATCAAACCTTATCAGTGATAATTACTGGATCCAAACAACATTTCTTACCGATTAGGTGTACAAGACAATTATTGTTTTTTTTTTAAACATTTAAGTAAATTTTGATATTTATTACTTAATTTATTACTTAATACCATGGCTGGAAATCATTTATTGGCAATAAGTTCTATATCAGAGTTTTTTAAAGACAGTATAAAGCAACTAAAAAGAGGTGAAGTTGCACATAAAGATAATCATGTTCTAAAGTTCCAAGCAGGTATGAACTTGCAGATTATTAAAGGTGAGATTAAGCCTAGTATGAAAAATGGTTCATATAAAGTCCAACTTAATCTCAAAGACGGATGTCTATTAGTTAGATGAACAGTGTTCTTGCCCCCGTGGAATTGTCTGTCATAATATTGCCACATTAGCTTTACATACTCATTATAATATAAGTTCCACAGACACTGCTTGTTCATGGAGTTCTAGGAAAAGTAGTTTAACAGAGGATATTAAAACCATAAGTTATATTTACGATAGTTTCGAGTGTCCTAATGTTAATGTGTCTGAAAAAGATTTTAGTTGCTTCCAACAAACATTAGCAAATCTATCATTTCCAACTGGGTTTTCATGGTTATTTAAACCAAAACCTGAGCCAGAGAAACTTCCAACTATATTAATTGAAGCTATTAATAATCTATTAGATAAGCAGAGTAAAGATTTAGTTAAAAGTAAGGAGTATACTAAATTGAAAACATATTTTCTTAGAAAAATCTGTCATAACTGATGCTTTAGTTTTACAAATTGCAAATGATACTATAGGCCAACATAAAAATAATTTATGGTTCACTTACAGAAAAAATAGACTTACTGCTAGCCATTTTGGAAAAGTACTTGACTGTTGTAAAAAAAATAAATTTCCAAACTCTTTGTATAAGTCTTTAAACAATGATAAAAATCTAAATGGTGTGCATGCAATACAATGGGGCATTACAAATGAAAGTTGTGGTATTAACATTCTTAAACAAAAAGAAACAGTTGAAGTCATCCCTACTGGGTTGTGTTTGTCCAATAATGGTTTCCTTGGAGCTTCACCTGATGGTTTAGTTGGTATCAATCATATTGTTGAAGTTAAATGCCCGTGGAAGTTTAGAAACAAGGTTTTATAAACTGAAATTGAAAACGACCACAGTTATATTGTATACAAAGAATATGATCAGATATTAGTAAACAAACAACATCCTTATTGGGATCAGATACAGGGCCAACTTTATTTGACAAACCGCAAGTTTTGTTACTTAGTTATTTGGACTCCAATGCAATCAATAATAACAGAAAGTAGAAAAAGATATTGAGTAGCAAAGCAATTTAGAAATATTAAAAGCCTTTTTTATACAAAAGTATATACCATATTTAATAGAAAATAGTTTATAAATAATTCATTTAATTATGTTAAATATTATAATTTTATGTTTATTACCAAGGTCAAAACACATAGGTAATATTCAATTAATTCATCATAAGTAGCATGTGTATTATTTTTTTGTTTTAGTTGAAAGTATAGCCAAAACTATAAGTGTTAATTAAGTAAGATAATTATAATATTAAAACTGTCACATGTGGGTTTGAATTTCTTTAATAAGGGGAGGCTGCAAATTTGTTAACTCTGCAACCAATTGAAAAATACTTTCTGCTTGTTTAAGCATCGAAAAAGGAATGACATCTAGTATTGAGTAGCATTTAATTCTTTGAATTGCTCTTTCAACGTGTATTCTGGCTTTTGCTATTGTTTCAGTCTGTAGTACTTGATCAGGAGTAAATTGTGGAGTGTCTAAAAATGGAGGGATATTTAATGATACTCCCGAGGGTAATATCTCTCTAATTAGAAACACTTTATCTACTAGAATCAAATCACCTGGCACTAGCTGTTCCAAAAGTCCACTTTTTAAAGTTATTACTTTATCAGAAGTTGACCCAGGGAATAGTTTACTCACAAAAGTAACTACACCGTTTGGTACGATTCCTATCAATGCTTTCCAAGTATTCCTATGTTTATAATTGCTGTATGTGTCATTTTGGATATTCATGGATTGGCGAGAAACAGCAGTAAAAATCTCAGTGCAATCAATAACAATTCAGCAATTTAAAAATGGTTTGAATACATTGGGCATACACAATTTATTTTTTTCTCTAGATGGTATTTTACTCATGCATTTTTTAAATAATGCTTGATGTAAAATATTAATCCATGTCATAACAATATTTGTTATAGTAGCACTACTGCAGTTAAATCTGACTGCTAAATCAAAATGTGGAAAATTATGCCTCAACTTCATTAAGGTTATGAGTATTTGATCTTCTTTGCTGATGCTTTCCACAGACCACATTAAATGATATTCAATGTTCAATGGTTTTACTAAATTATTAAGTGCTTGAAACACTGAGTTTGAAGGTAAACCAGTGTAAGAGTTTAACAGCTCATCATTTTGATTCAAATTTGCATAGTTAAATTTTATTCCTAAATGACTTAATTCAATTTTCATTGCTTCATTTTCTTTTTGGAGAAAATAATTTTGAACTTCTAAAGCTATTGAACTATTTGAAGCATTGTTACTATCGTTCAACTTAGAACTGTAAAATATATTTAAAAAATATTAAGGAAATACATAAAAAAATTATTTTTATGCCTAAATATTTTAAATTCAAATTTGGACAAAATTAGATAATTAAATATATAAATATGTATGTCAATGCACTACCAGGTACCAACCTTGAATTCAATATTGGTTGCATTGATAAATCTAGTGGTTCATTATTAATATCATGTTCAATTGGATTAATTATGTCACTGTTCTCACACAATATTCTATCATCTGCCATAATATCTACCAATTCTAGCATATTATGTGATATAGTCTGTGTGGTTTTACGAAACTTTTTTTTCTCAGGTGTCAAGTGATGTGTACCAAACTGATGAGGACGATGGGGTAGGATTGTTGGTCCATTTTCTTTTTTACCCTCTACAAAGTGACAGCTGCATACGCGAGCCCCTGTCTTAGGTTCATCAGTTCTTCTATAAACCGTAAATTAATCGTATATATTTTCCTAAAATAACTAACTAATATTACATTTTTTTTAAGCACCTCATCAACTTTATCCATTTTTTCTTTTCTTTCAAATTTATTGGAAAGCGATAGAATTTGCAACAATCTTTTTCGTTGTAATGATAACATCCAAAAACCATAATTTCTACATTTCCAAAACATGCATATTTTAAGCATAGTTACAAGCTATAACTAGATACAATATTATGATTGATAAATATATTTTAAATATGTTGCATTAAAAACATAAAAACTAGATGGGCAATCATAAATCAAAACGAAATGGGTATAGGTAAAAGGACCCATCAAATATGTTTATGATTTGTTAATTAAAAGCATTCTATCAATTTAATTTAAAGATAAAATATGGATTGAAATATTTATTTTGTAAGCAAAAGCATAATTCATATCAGGTAGGTAAGTAATTACTTTATAGTATGCATTTAATTTGATTAGGTATAACAATGGTTCAAAACATATTTAGTAACAAGAAAAGCGTTTTAAATAATAAAATGTGCTCACCGTCGATGAATATTACATTAAGAGTTCAAATATAATACCTATTTAATAAATAAAAATTATTTAATAGCAAAATAATTAATAAATTAATATAATTGCATATAAAATTTCGTTTGTTTGGATCCAGCAGTCTTTATTGATAAGGATTGATAACATTTATGACGTCACACTAATCTCACGTATTTATCATGCTATGAACGTTCTTCGAAGACGTTTCGCGCCAATATAATATTCATACACGTACACGTAAAACGCAGCCGTAATATTTTAAATACCCTCGCGCACCTATGAAATGACGATTATAATGTAAGCCACTGCTTACCTTAATATAAACACCAATATATTATATAGATCGCAGAAACTGTACTATAACATAGCTTGACTTGTATTTATTGAATTATTACTTATTCAAATATAGGCTAAAGGTAATATTGATGGGTTTAGCACATAAAGTTAAAATTCCTAACATTTTTAATTTAATACCTACCTAAGACTTTTAAATTCGAGACAAGGTTTTTCATAAGTTACGAAAAACTGTAAATTTTTGAAACTTTACAAAACTATTCATAACTATAAACTATTATGTGTAGGGACATAAAAGTTAATTGAATATTTTCGCCATTACGTATATAACCTTGTACAGTTGTACCTACATTATTAACTATTTCTGTCGATTCTGATAATTTATTATTATCGTTAATTTTTTGGTAATATCTTAAGCTGGGTCGCTGGGAGCTATTTATAGCCAGACTTCCCACTTCCAGTCATTCAACGTTGTTGTTGTTGTTAGCAACGACAAAATGACTTAGAACATTGGTACACTCATTGCCAGTTGAAACTTGTCACAGTGTCACACGGTGTTTTCATGTTTTGGCTTTTGCGCGCAATTACATACAGCATACGCGGTTTTATTTTATTTACGAATACGACCGCATCTACTTTGTACATTGTTCCTTATGTTAAAATAATTCCTTTAAGTGTTGTAATAGAAGTTTATTGCTAAATTGTGTGCATGCATTTTTTATGGTTTTTGAAATTAAAATTTCACGTTTACTTACGTTTAAAATTAACTGCATTCTATATTTCTATAAAATATTATTTGAAACAATAATTAGTAGGCAATAAGTAATAAGACATAAAAATGTTTAGTATATTTAAAAAACAAAAAAAAAACTGAAGAACGAGTTGACGATCCAGGTGTTGTTCAAGTTTCAAGAGCTTCTACTTGTTCAAATCAGCCTGATCTCAAAAGTCCACAGTGTAATAAAAATACTGATGGCATTAATGATTTGGCCGATTTGGGTAATCGAGAGAGTGGACCACGACGTCCTGATTTAGCAGTAAGTAATCTGTGTTCTGTACTATAAATAGTAAATTATTTTATAATTCTCTATTTTAAGCTTAAGCAAATTTTTCTTGAGATTAATACTTGAGTAGGTATTTAGTATTCTTTTGCTATCATTTTGATTGAATGAAATATCTATAATTAATACTTAATTAATTTTATAATTAATAATTAAATGTAAAATAATTAAATAATTTGTACACTTTCCTCATTAGGCTTACAAAAAAACTAAATTCGGAGAAAAGTTTAGATCATTTCGTAGTCAGTGGTATACAGAATGTGATTGGTTAGAGTATAGTGTTGCACGTAATGCTGCATTCTGTTTTGTTTGTCGTATTTTTGGACCAGAGAATACTGAAGATGCATGGACTAGGACTGGCTTCAACAATTGGCAAAAAGTAAGTACTCATAGGTACCTTTATATATAAATTGTATACTAGTAATTAGTATACTACCATTGACTATTACTACTTCTTAAAATACTTATTTAAGGGCTTAAGGCTACCTACCTAGTACCTATTGGAACTGTTGAATGTAAACAACACACCCTATAGTATGTAGATTATAAGTAAAATTATTCACACTGTAGTACAGCAGACGCTGAATAGGCATTTTGTATTACTAGCATCATATTCGTTCTATGTAGTAGCCTGTAGGACGATTAGTCGTTGTTTTATATTACGCCTCGGAGCACTATAGTTATTCGTATCAATTATACATATTATTATTATATTATTACATATATCCGATCTTATTATTATTTACCTTTAGCTTCTGTGTATCTGGTGTACTTCAACAGGTTATGGGCCCAGTATAGTAAGGTAATTATAATAAAGTCGTGTATGTTTGATACAATAATTATTGATTTACGAATCGCATGTTTGTGTACAGACAGTGTACAGCAATAATAATTCGCGAAGTATAGTGCAGTGCAGTGTTAGTGCATCGATCGTGTGAAGCGCAGCAATTGTGTTTGTTATTATTACATTTATAGTGTACAGACATTGTACAGATAATTTGTTATTATGGAAAACGAATCTATAAAAATTAATAAACTAACCGGTAATGACAATTGGGAAACATGGAAATTCCAAATAAAAGTCATAATGACTGCAGCCGATATATTTGATGTTGTGACCGGAAAATCGAAAAAACCTGCTCTTACAAAATCAAGTTCAGAAACTGAAGAAGATGCAAGAAAAAGGTATGGTGTAGATTATTCAATATATAAAAAAGCGGACAACAAGGCTCAAAAGTATATAGTCACGTCAGTGGATGAACAACCACTGCAGTACATAATGAATTGTGACACGGCTAAGGAAATGTGGAACAAGTTGCTTAGTGTATATGAACAAAAGTCGGACTCAAGTGTAACGTTGATTCAACAAAAGTTCTACAGCTATGTTAAAGATCCAGATGACAATATGGCGATTCATATTTCGAAATTGGAGAGTCTTAGTAGAAAATTAAAGCAGTTAGGTGAACCAATATCCGACTCAATGCTTATGACCAAGATACTAATGACTTTGCCAGAAAATTATAAACATTTCTACAGTGCGTTGGATTCAATACCAAATGTGGACAAAACATTGTCTAATTTGTCATCTAGACTCATGGTAGAGGAAACAAGACAAACTCAAAGTTATGATGCTGAGAGATATACTGCAAGTAGTAGTGCATTTTCGGCAAAGAAATCATTTGGAACAAATAAAGAAAAACGTACGAAAATTGGCAATTCTGAAAATCAATGGAACAATGATAAAAAACCAGGCAAGTGTAATCATTGTAAAAAACCAGGGCATTGGAGACGTGAATGCCGGATTTTCTTAAAAGAACAAAAAGAAAGAAATAAGAGCAACTCAGGAAATGCGTTGGTTGGTGTACAATCAAAGGACATCAAAATCAGTGAGTCAGAAAAATGGTATGTGGATTCAGGTGCTAGCGATCACATGACTAGCAGAAGAGAATGGTTCAGTAACTATGAGTCATTTGAAGTTCAGTTACCAGTACGTATTGGTGATGGCAAACATATCATGGCAATTGGCAAAGGGAATATAAATGTTCAAGCGAAAATCGGTAATAAATGGGTTGACAGTCATTTGTCAAACGTTTTACATGTACCTGATCTTAAGGTAAATTTGTTTTCGTGTGGAGCGTGCCTTGACAAAGGTATAAAAATGATGACAGACAGCGATGGATGTACATTTAAAAGGGATAATCAAATAGTTGCTATTGGAGTTCGTGAGAATAAAATTTTTCAATGGCTCTGAAGACAAAGTCAGTGCAAGAAGCTGAACAAGCAAATGTTGCAGTTAAAACTCTCACATTACTACAGTGGCATGAAATGTTGAGTCGTCAGAATGTCCAATATGTTCGGAGCTACTTGAAACATATGCGGATTCCATTTACAGAAACGAAAAACAAATTTTTCTGCGAAGCTTGCATTTATGGTAAACAACACAGAGAGCCATTTACACTGAGCAATACAAAAACTACAAAACCAGGTCAATTAATTCACAGTGATGTCTGTGGCCCTATGGAGGAAAATTCACTTGGAGGTAAACGGTATTTTGTTATATTCAAGGATGATTATTCTAAATATACATATGTGTATTTTATGAGCCAAAAATCAGAAGTTAAAAATAAATTTGAACTATTTTTAAATACAGTCAAAAATCAGTTAAATATTTCAGTAATTACTTTAAGAAGTGATTGTGGTCTGGAATATAAAAATACTGAAGTAAAAGCCTTATTGGATAAATTTGGAATAAAATATGAGACGAGTGTACCATACACACCCCAGCAAAATAGAAAGGCGGAAAGATCAATGCGAACAATTGTAGAAGCGGCCAGAACTATGTTATATAGCAAAAATCTATCCAAGACACTTTGGGCAGAAGCAGTGAATACAGTCGTGTATACAATAAATCGTACAGGTAACACAGATCGAGAAGGGAAAACACCTTATGAATTATGGTTCAATAAAACACCACATATAAATCATCTGAAAATTTTTGGTAGCGAAGTATATGCACATATACCAAAAGAAAAACGAAGAAAATGGGATCAAAAGGGTAGAAAAGGTATATTCGTTGGATACTCAGAAGAAACCAAAGGATATCGTATATGCTTTGATGGAAGAGAAATTTCAATAAGCAGAGATGTAATATTCAAAGAGTCAACAAGTCCATCTACAGCTACACAAGTAAAAATCATAAATAAAGAAGAAGAGGAGGAAATAAGTTCGGAAGGTGAAGCTGGAGATGAGGAAGACAACAACGACGACGAAGAAAAGTTGGATGATGATGAACAGATACCAATAGGAGCTGAAGAGCAAACAAGAATGACACTCAGAGACAGAGGAAAACTCAATAAACCTATAAGGTATAAAGATGCATTATTTTCAGCATGTAATGATCCAGTTACATACGAAGACGCTATGACAGGTGACAATTCAGATGATTGGAAGGCAGCAATGAACGATGAAATGTTGTCATTGAATAAAAATAAAACATGGACACTTGTGGACTTGCCTCAAAATAAAAAACCTATAAATAATGTTTGGATATACAAGACTAAATACAAAGCGAACGGAGATGTTGATCGGTACAAAGCAAGGTTAGTAATAAAGGGATGTGCGCAAGTTCATGGAATAGATTTTCAAGAAACGTTCAGCCCAGTAGTGAAATATGATTCTATTCGAGTAATACTTGCGATAGCAGCAGCCAGAAAATTAGTACTCAGACAATTTGACATTAAAACAGCATTCTTATATGGAGATCTTGAAGAAGACATTTATATGAAACAGCCTAAAGGTTACGAAGATGGAACACAGTTAGTATGCAAACTTCAACGGAGCCTATATGGGTTGAAACAGGCACCCAGGTGCTGGAACAAAATGTTCAAAAATATGCTGATGAACTTTGACCTAAAGGAAACAAAAGCAGATCCTTGTGTATTCGTAAGTAATAAAAACAATCAATTACTAATTGTCGCTATTTTTGTAGACGATGGACTAATCGCAGCAACAAATAACCAGCTGGTGGACATAATGGTGAAGTTTCTAAAGGACAACTTCGAGACGAAGGAAGGTGAACTTGATCATTTCTTGGGTATTGAAATTGATCAGAGACCTGATGGTTCAATTTTCATACACCAATCTTCATATTGCAAGCGCATTTTAGAGAGGTTCAATATGGAAGAAACCAAAGTCCTGCATATTCCCACAGATCCACAACACTCATTAGATCCAAATTTGTCAGGATCATTGGAAGCAGGGGAAGTTCCATACAGAGAAGCAGTTGGAAGTTTGTTGTATCTAAGCCAAATAACAAGGCCTGATATAACTTTTGCAGTAAATCTTGTCAGTCGTTATCTAGAAAAGCCTCTGACAATTCATTGGAATGCGGTGAAACGTATATTTAAATATTTAAAGGGAACATTTAATTATGGTTTAATTTATGATTCTAGTGTAACACCGAAGTTGCGTGGATATAGTGACGCAGACTATGCTGGTGACACAACAACGAGACGATCAACATCAGGATTCATTTTCATGATGGGAGATGGAATCGTAGCATGGTGTTCACAAAGACAAAAATCGGTAGCACTTTCGACTACTGAGGCAGAATACATAGCGCTGAGCCAATCTATACAGGAACTCACTTGGTTGACGCTACTTATCAGTGATCTTCTGGAGCCACAGGGAGATACACCTGTTTTGTATGCAGACAATCAAAGCGCCATCAAACTAGTGAAAAATCCAGAATACCATAAGCGAACAAAACACATCGATATTCGCTATCATTACATTCGTGAGAAGTTCAGTGAAGGGATGTTTTCTCTGGAGTATGTGCCAAGCAAGGAGCAGTTAGCTGACATATTGACTAAGCCAACTCCACGACCAAGATTCCAGGAACTCGGGGAGATGATGGGAATAAGATATATTAATTCTAAGTTAGGGTATATTGTTTAAGGGGAAGTGTTGAATGTAAACAACACACCCTATAGTATGTAGATTATAAGTAAAATTATTCACACTGTAGTACAGCAGACGCTGAATAGGCATTTTGTATTACTAGCATCATATTCGTTCTATGTAG